>NC_091741.1:70971362-71271362 GCF_043380555.1 Nothobranchius furzeri | reverse complement strand
ACATGGACTGTAGCTGGCTTAAGAAAAAGGAACACAAAAAAAAAAATTGATGGATTGAGTCATTAAAAATCTGCAATTCAATGTTCTAAAAGCTCCAAGATGTCAACTGAGTTATATATATAACAAACCAAAAGGTTAAAGGAACGTATGTCCCTCCAGAGTATCCAGCAGAGCGACACTGGAAGAGAACTTTAGGAAAAACATCTTATTCAGAAGATAAGAGGGGAAGATTCTCCAAAAACAGAGGTCCTCTCCACAACCCAGAGGCGCCTCTGTGCCCGGGTGCTTGATTCATTCGCAACAGAAGCTAAAAATAAACTGGAAGTTAATCATTTACAACAGGAAGTCAGATTTGTTTCAAGTAAGACAAAAAGTGTTGCATTGATTTCATCTATGCTATGCTAAATGTTTGAAACAATTGATTACAGTTGACTTCAGGAGCACACTGGCTCTTGCTTTGTTTCACTCTGGACAAAACCTACAATTTTTCCTGAAGATACTGAAGATAATTTTTTTCCCTGTATATTTTGAGTTTAATCCCAGTTAAAACCTTCAGATTTCTGTTATTTTTACTTTTTCAATTAATTTTATTGCTTATTGAAGTTCATGCTTCAGTAAGCGATAGGGGTTAAAATGTCCTCAAACTAATTGGATGACCTGCAAGTTAAAGTGAAGTTAGTATCTTTTTACATTCACAGCTGACAGAAACTGTCTAGTTTTGCCGTCCATTTTATTTTTCCAGTTATATTCAGTATTTATAATTTTTGCTTTTTACACAAAAGACAATAATCAAGTTACGATCAGAACTCATTAACGTGTGTTATTACTGATTCAAGAGACAGTTAACTGAACTAAACATAGCTGAAGATGAACACAAGGATCTTTTAAGGGTTGAGTCAATTATAAATGTTTTTTGGCCTCATAGTAAGTTGACTAAAATAACAAATATTCTTCTATTTTCCACAGTAATTACAATAACCTGCATGGTAATGTTTACTCCCACAACCAACTTCTTTAGAGAAAACAATTATTTATACAACCAGTCCTTTTCTTTTTATGAAAACAGGAAATCAGCTTGTATACTCCTATATCCCAATTGTTATTTTCAGAATTGTTTAGCAAAGCAAAGTTTAAAACTGAACCAACTAGTACAGCTACTTTTCTAACTAAACTACAAGAACTCAAGGACAAAACTTACCAGGCCTTTCCACCTAACGCGTATGTGTTACATAACAATGACAAAATGTACTACACAGCAATTAGCCACCATTATAATATTCATCAGAGCCACAAATCCTCTCATGTCCTTGTCATCCTGGGGTGTAGTTTTTTGACCCACGACATGTAGAATCACCATGGAGGCAAAGGTAAGTAATAAAGTATTTATTTCGTTTGGTAGAAGTGCAGGTGAAGGTCTGGGGTTCGGGAGGGTCCAATAGCATTCTGTAGCAGAGACAATGATGAGTAGTTGCAGGAAAATACAAATAAATGGGGTGAGAGGAGGCTTACGGTTTCCAGAGCGTTTGGAGAGCTTGAGAGGAGGGCGAGTCAGGTCTGGCAGAGCGAGATGGTTGTGAGGGGTAGAGATGATGGCTGGGAGCTGAGCGCAGGAATCCAAAGTATCCGAGCAGGGCAGGTGAGCGTTGGAGAGCAGGCGGTCAGGGTGAGCGGCGTGGCTGGCAGGCAGGCAGGGTGATTCCGGGAGTTTCTTTCTTGAAGAGGAGTGCAGTCAAATGAACGAGAGATACCTGAGGGGGAGTCGGAGGAACAGGGCAGGCAAGTACGAGGCAAGCAGGGAACACAGGAGACAACAAGTCAGAGACAGGCAGAGTACAGGCGAGATACTACCCAACACTGAGTAATAATCCGGCACTGGTGAGTTGTCACACCACTCCTTAAATCCCCTGACCTCTGATGAGAAGATTCACAGCAGCTGCTCTCTGGGACACGCACACCTGCAAACAGAAAGACTGAGACCAGAGAGAGGTTAGTTCAGCACAGCCCATGACAGTACCCCCCTTCCCCCTCAAAGGCCGCCACCCGGCAGCAAGGCAGAGGAGGAGGAGGAGGAGGAGGAGGAGGAGGAGGACTGCACAGCATCAAACTCCCTGATGAGGGATGGATCATCGATCCATGAACTGGGGATCCATTGCCTATGTTCCGGACCGTAACCCACCCAGTCCACCAGGAACTGGCGGCCCCGGCCGCGGGGTCTGACATCCAGGAGACACTGCACACGGTAACCCAGGCTGCCATCGGCAAGACGAACAGGAGGAGGAGGAGAAGCGGCAGGGGCAGAACACAACGGACTAGACGAGACTGGGTTGATGAGGGAGACGTGGAATCTTGAGGGATGAGGGTAACGACAAACGGACAGACCAGGGGCTGATGACGTCGCTGATGGTGAATGGTCCAATAAACTGGGGGGAGAGTTTCCTGCTGGCATCCTTTAATTTGATGTCCCTGGTGGAGAGCCAGACCTGTTGCCCACAGGTATAAGGCGGGGCAGGACAGCGGTGGTGGTCAGCCAGCTGTTGTTTGCGCTCGGCCGTCCATTGCAGAGCTGCATGGGTCTGGATCCATGTCCTCTTGGCTCTGCGGATGAACTGCGGGACTGTGGTTGAGGTAGGGAGATCAGATGGAAAAAGCGGAGGTTGATAACCCAGAGATGATTCAAACAGAGACTGACCGGTAGCTGATGAGACGTTGGTGTTGTGAGCGTACTCAATCCAGGAAAGTTGGGTGCTCCAGCTGGTAGGATTAGAGGAGCACACACAACGAAGCATTGCCTCCAACTCCTGGTTGAGCCGCTCACACTGGTCGTTAGTCTGGGGGTGACAACCAGAGCTCAGGGAGACGTTGGCTCCCAGTGAGGTAGCAAACTCCTTCCAGACCCTGGAGAGGAATTGGGGACCACGGTCGAACAGGATCTCGGTAGGGATGCCATGGAGTCTGAAGACATGCTTCACCAGCAGATCAGCAGTAACTGAGGAGGAGGGAAGGGACTTTAGGGGGATGAAATGGCAGGCCTTAGATAACCTGTCGATGATAGTGAGAATGATAGAAAATCCTTTTGAGGGAGGCAGACCAGTAACAAAGTCGAGTGCAATGTGAGACCATGGAAGAGAGGGAATGGGAAGGGGTCTTAGTAATCAAGCAGGAGGTTGAATAGTAGATTTGTTGCGAGCACAGACCTGACAAGCACTGATGTAATCCTTGATGTCTCTGAACATGAAGGGCCATCAGAAGGGCCTGCGGATCAGAGCGAGGGTGCGACCAACTACCGGACAGATGGAGAATCTGGCCATATGTGCCCAATGGATTACTGTCCCTCGAACCTGTTGGGGTACATATAATTTACGGGGAGGACCGTTACCTCGGTCGGGGTCAGTTCTTTGTGCATCTAGGACCTTCTGCAAGATATCCCAGGAAATGGATCCTAGCACACAGGAAGGAGGGAGGATGGTAGCTGGTTCCTGGTCCTTGTCTGATGCGTACTGGTGAGACAGGGCGTCGGGTTTGACGTTTTTGGTTCCAGGTCTGAAAGAGATGATGAAGTTGAAACGAGTAAAAAATAGGGACCAGCGGAATTGCCTGGGGTTGAGTCTCTTGGCCTCCTTTAGGTAGGCGAGGTTCTTGTGATCGGTCCAGATTATGATGGGGTGCTCAGCTCCCTCCAGCCAATGGCGCCATTCCTCTAGGGCCAATTTAACTGCCAGCAGCTCTCGATCTCCCACATCATAGTTTTGCTCAGCAGGCGAGAGTTTCCTGGAGAAGAAGGCACAGGGGTGGAGTAAGTTATCAGAGGGGAAGGGTCTGGGAAAGGACAGCACCTACACGGTATCCGAGGCATCTACTTCCACTGTGAATTGAAGGGAGGGATTGGGGCGAGACAGGACTGGTGCTTGGGAAAAACGTGACTTTAACTCCAGGAACGCCATGTCTGCAATGTTAGTCCAAACAAAAGGTTTCTTTGTAGATGTTAGCTGTGTGAGGGGAGAAGCCACCTGACTGTAGTTGCGGATGAAACGTCTGTAAAAATTTGCAAAACCAAGGAACCAGTTTACCTGCTTGCGAGTAGCAGGGATTGGCCAGTCATGAACTGCATTTACTTTATCGGGGTCTGTCTTCAACTGCCCGCTCTCCAAGACGAACCCAAGGAACTTCACGGAGGAGGCATGGAATTCGCATTTCTCAGCTTTTACGAAGAGGAGATTTTCCAGGAGATGCTGCAGGACTGCACGGACATGATGGCGATGTTCTGAGAGGGTACTGGAGAAAATCAGGATGTCATCAAGGTAAACAGTGACAAACTTATTTATGTAGTCATTGAGGACTGTTTACCAGTGACTGGAAGACAGCGGGGGCGTTGGTAAGGCTGAAGGGCATGACCAAATATTCGTAATGACCCCGGGGGGGTCTTGAAAGCCGTCTTCCACTCGTCGCCTTCCCTGATTCTGTCAAGGTGACAGGCGTTACGGAGGTCCAGTTTGGTGAAGATGGTGGCGTTCTGAACAGGATCAAAGGTGGAAGACAACAGTGGCAAGGGATGCTTGTTTTTTTTAAACCAAGTATTTTTTTATTTTGTTTTGTAACAGTCACAGATACATTTAGCAACCCCCAACCCCCTCCCACCCCACGTTTCCAGATCTCACATCTAAAGAACCGCATGGTAGAGTCAGACATATACAACCGCATCTTACACATACTTAAACACTCTCAGAGCAATGGGCTAATGGGTGCAAGACATCAGCATTGGGCAATTACAAACCGACATCTGCAGCTGGCATATTTGAAACAAAATTTTTAAATGGTTGCCAAGAATAATGAAATCCCTCCACACATCCACCAAGACTAAACTTTATTTTTTCTAAATGGATCAGATGCATCACACTCCTGATCCACTGGCCAAATGTTGGAGGTTGAGAGTCCTTCCATTTAGTGAGAATCAGTCTTCTGGCCAGTAGGGAGGAGAACGCGATCATGTTTGAGAGGGGCCTGCTCAGCAAGTATTGTGGAGGGACAACCCCGAACAACGAAATCAAAGGGTCTGGATGTATAGTTTGTCCCGTTATACTAGAATAGGTCCCAAAAATTGAGCTCCAGAATCCTAACAGTTTTGGACAGTGCCAGAACATGTGAATCAACGTTGCTGGCGATGTCCTGCATCTGTCACACGTGGGGTCCAAATCCATCTTGAATCTGGCCAATTTGTCCTTGCACCAGTGAAGACGATGCACCACTTTCAACTGTATGACCGAGTGTCCAAGACTCACTGACGATGAAGAGATCTTCCTTAGAACCTGTGACAAAATAGTCTCTGTAATTGGTTCTCCCAAATCTCTCTCCCATTTCTGCTGAAGTTTTTCTAAATTGATCATTTTTACATTCATTAAACAGTGTATACAATCTACCCATAATTCCTTTTGAGTCAATTTTACTCTCAAAAATCGAGTCCAGCAAAGAAGTGGACGAACAAGAAGGAAAACATTCTGTGTTGGATGAAACAAAGCATTGAATCTGCAAATATCTGAAGAATTGAGATCTGTCCAGGCCAAACCTTTGGGATAATTCTTCAAAAGAGGAAAATCTGCCATCAAAGTATAAATCTTTCAGGGACCTCAATCCAGATTTTGACCAATTATTGAATGCCTCGTCCATAACCGAAGGGACAAACAGATGATTTTTTTGTTATAGGTGCCGCTATCCACAACTCAGAGAGACTAAATGTTCTTCTAAACTGGTTCCAGATTTTACGGCTATGGGTTATAACAGGGTCCTGTGTGTACAAGGATATAGGTTGTTTAAAGGGTAAATTTGAACATAGTTGGGCGGCCAGAGACGTATGTTTGACCGAGCTCTCTTCCAGGGACACCCAGCTAGGTTTGATATCAGATTCGTTCATTCAATATAACAATGGTCTAATATTTGCTGCCCAATAATAGTATGAAAAGTTTGGCAGGCTTTTTGAGGTAGCTGTAATGTTTCTCTCTGTATCCGTGATTGTTTCTTGTTCCAAGCATAACTAGATAATTGATTATCCAACTTATGGAAGAATGAATTTGTCAGAAAGATGGGAAGACATTGGAATATATAAAGAAATTTAGGAAGCACACACATCTTTATTGAATGAATCCTTCCACCTAAGGACAGAGATAGGGTATCCCATCCATCCAGATCCTGCTTTAACCCTCTGATGCATGAATTATGAAATCTTCAACCATGATTTTTTTAACAATTTTTTTCATTCGTCTCTAGGTGTGAATGAAACAAATGTCAACAAATATGTTTTGTAAAATTTTATAATTTACAAATAATTTATTACATGTCCATCTCAGTGGACAGCGTGCATTCTGAGCATGAAATATGTTGGCTTGGCTTCCTGAAGTCCAAATGGAGGGGCTCAAATGAAATAAAGTCTTCAACAGCTGTGCTTAATAGCAAAAATAAATAAATAACAATTTTGAGTACCTGTCCAGTGTAGTGACCATTATGCATCAAAGGGTTAAGTTAGAGAGGAGGGGTTGATAATTGTCTCTGAATAGATCCTTATGATGACGTGTTATCCATACACCTAAATATTTTATTTTATGAGGATTAACTTTGAAAGGACCAGACATAACATGTCTCTTGTACATAGATGAGACAGGCATTAGTTCACTTTTTTGAATCTTAACCTTATACCCCGATAATTTCCCATATTCAGAAAGTAATGACAATAACTGGGGGATGCTGGAACGAGGATCTGATATAAATAATGACATATCATCTGCCTATAGGGAGACCTTGTGCTCCAAACTGTTACGGGAAATCCCCTTAAGGGCAGGTGTTTGACGTAGCGCTGCTGCGAGCGGTTCCATAGCAATTACAAACAGGAGTGGTGAGAGTGGGCATCCCTGTCTCGTGCCATGCTCTAGCTCAAAAAACGCTGACATTTTATTATTTGTTCATACTGCAGCCACAGGGAGAGTATATAGAATGTTAATCCAGGATATGAATGTAGGGCCAAATTTAAAGGATTCCAGTGATTTAAATAAGTAGCACCACTCTATCCCATCAATTGCTTTCTCAGCATCAAGGGAGATTATTATCTCACAGTTCTTGTCGACGGACGGAGATGGACAATATAAAATATTACACAGACGTCTGACATTAAAAAAGGAATGACAACCCTTAATAAATCCTGTCTGATCGGGAGAAATAATTGTTGGAATTACCTTCTCAAGGTAATGATGAAACCAACAGGACCACATCATCTGCAAAAAGCAGAGACTCGATCCTCAGGCCACCAAAACGGATGCCCTCCACACCTTGGCTGTGCCTAGAAATCCTGTCCATAAAGGTTATGAACAGAATCGGTGACAAAGGGCAGCCTTGGCGGAGTCCAACTCTCACTGGGAACGAGCCCAACTTACTGCCGGCAGTGCAGACCAAGCTCTGACACTGGTCATACAGGGACCTAATAGCCCGTATCAGAGGGCCTGGTACCCCATACTCCCGGAGTACCCCCCACAGGGCCCCCTGAGGGACGCTGTCAAACGCCTTCTCCAAATCCACGAAACACATGCAGACTGGTTGAGCAAATTCCCACACACCCTACAGGATCCCCCTAAGGGTATAGAGCTGGTCCAGTGTTCCACGGTGTGAGGGATCAATTCAACTGAGTGGAGGAACACATGAAATCTCCATAAATAGAGGCTGTTTAATTTCCTTTTCTTTTAAAATATCCTCACAATAATAGCTCAAGCTCATAAAAGAGGTCAAACAAACAAAGTGAAACTCAATAAACTGCTAACTTAACATGCTGACTGACTGAAACCATAACCGACCTAACAAACAAAGACACACAAGGGTATATATACACACTGGCTGATTAGACCATATGAACAATAGAGATTACTAGACAAACATTTACTAACTAAAACTAAAACCACAAATCAGTACAGTCAGATTTTTAATAAACCTAAACACCCTAACCCATGAACCTAACAATTTAACTTCAAACTTAAATTAATTAACAAACGACAAAATAATAAACTACAGGAAATCCTTCAGTCCCCTCTTCGTGGAGCTATTGGTTTGGCCCCATCAGCTCCTCCTGTATTTAGCTGACAGAACCCCTTCACCACTGTTTGCCTGTCCCATCTCAGGAAGCAGGAAGTGTAGAATCTCTCAGCACCGGTGAGAGACAACATAAATTAACTTAAATTGAACAAATGACTGGCATAAAATACAGCAGTTAACTAAATGTGCGCGCTTACAGTCAGAACTAATGCATTTAAGCCGTCTAAACAATAAATCCAAAGAAATATAAACGTACAAACTGAAATCATAAAAGTGCATGAGTGTACTAACGTTCACTGTTGTGTGGACATGAATGTGGCCATCACATGCCCCCCCCCCCCCCCCACACACACACACACACACACACACACTCCAAACTCGAACAAGCCCCAAGGGGTGCAGAAAGCTGTTAGCTCCTGAGATTGGCTGGTGAAGGGAACTTGCCAGTACCCCTTTGAGAGATCAATGGTGGTCAGCCATATGGCTTTCCCCAGACTGTCAGTGAGCTCATCAATCCGTGGCATTGGGTAAGAATCAAATATTGAAACAGAATTGAGATACCTGAAGTCGATGCAGAAGCGAATCGTTCCATCCTTTTTAGGAACTAGGACTACAGGGTTACAACACTCACTTGTTGAAAGTTGAATGATCCCGAGAGCCAGCATGGAGTCCACCTCCTTCTTCAGGTCGATCAGGTACCGCTCTGGTATTCTGTAACTCATGCGCCTCACATTTGCATCAGATTTTAATAAAATGTTATGTTTAACCAGCGCCGTTTGACCTGGGCGCTCTTTGGGTTAAGAAGAGGCTTTACCTGGGACTGCTGCTCTTTAGTGAGGTGACCCAAGTCCAGGGCTGAAGATGCAGTTGAAGGCAGATATTCAGCCACATCCTCCTCTTCCACCGCATGTCGGATCAGTAGCGTTTCCATATTGCCAACTGCCTGTGGAACCCACTCCTTCAACAAGTTGATGTGAAGAACTCTACTTCCCCGCTGCAGACCTGGAGTAGAGATCATGTAAGTGGTAGGTCCCAATCGTTTCTGAACCTCAAATGGTCCCTGCTACTTTGCCAGCAGCTTACTGTCACAAGTTGGTAACATCAACAGAACCTTTTGGCCTGGAAGAAAACTACGCTGTCGAGCTCCTTTATCAAACCACGATTTCTGGTGCTGTTGGGCAGATGCTATATGCAATTGAGCCAGTTCACTCAGTCTTGCAACTTATCCCTCATTTGGATCACATAGGAAATTGTTAATTGGCTCTGCCTTACTCTGGTCTCCCTCCCACGTCTCTCTCAGCAGGGTCAAAGGACCCCTCACCTCATGCCTATCAAGGAGCTCGAACGGGGAGAAACCAGTAGAAGCCTGAGGGACCTCTCTGTAGGCAAAGAAAAGATACGGGAGCCACTGGTCCCAATCAGACCCAGTACTGTTGACAAACTTACGAAGCATCTGTTTCAAAGTTTGGTTGAAGCACTCCGTCAGTCCATCCGTCTGTGGATGATATGGAGTTGTCCGCATGCTCCTGATGCCCAGCAACCTATAAACCTGCTGCAACAGGGTTGACACAAAATTAGTCCCTTGGTCAGTAAGAATTTCTTGTGGAAACCCAACTCTTGAGAATAGTTGAATCAATGAGAAAGCCACAGCCTTTGCTTTGATGTTTTTAAATGGAAAAACTTCTGGATATCTTGTAGCAAAGTCAGTGATGACCAGCATATAACGGTTTCCTGCTTTGCTCTTTTCCACAGGACCAACAACATCCATTCCAAGGCGTTCAAACTGTTTACCGATTATTGGGAGCAGCTGCAGTGGTGCTCTAATGGGAACTTTAACTGAAGTGATTTGACACTGAGGGCAGCTTCTACAAAACCAGGCAACATCTGAACCTAAACCAGGCCACAGGAAATTGCGTTTAATACGTTGAGTGGTCTGATGTTTCCCCAGGTGGCCAGCCCAGGGAATTGAGTGGCCCAACCTTAGGACGGTCTCCCGGGCTGCTTTAGGGACTACCAGTCGTTTCAGCTGGCCATGGTGATGGTACAAAATGCCATGTTGAAGGATGTATCGCCCTTTCTTAGTGTCACATTCTACCTCAGTTTCACCTTTAGCCTTCAGCAAAAGAGCAGACAGGGTCAAATCATCTTGTTGCATTTGTCTGATATCATTAGGAATCGTAAACCCCAAGGGCAGATCTGGTGCTTCTTCATTTTGACCTCTTTGCACACTATATTCCAACTTCTCATGCCTTTTCTGACTACGTGCTTTACGAGTCTTCCCAGGTTGTCCTTCCACGTCAGAGTCAAAGAAAGGCAAAGTACTGAGTTTTAAGTTGGTCACTTTGAGTTTTTGCTTGAAACCTTGTCACAGCTGCATTACAGCTTTCCACTTCCTTCAACAGATCATAGATGACAGGCAGATCCTCCCCCAAAACCACAGGGTAAGGTAGATTGTCTGCCACACCAACCTTTAGCAAATAAGTAGCCCCTTGTACCCCAATACACAAATCAGCTGTGGGGTAAGATTTCTCATCCCCATGCACACAACAAACTGTTATTGGTTCAGACGTGCCCAAGTCACTGAATGGTATGCAGTTCCTATTAACCAGAGTCTGAATGCTTCCTGTATCCAATAAAGCTTCTATTTTCTGCCCATTTATTGTCACAATGGTCATTTTCTTGGAATTATGTTTTTCAGGTTTTCTTTTCACCATCTGCTGTGGCAAAAAACACAATTGGTTTAATCGACTTGGGTTTTGGGGGCACACAGGCTTGTTGTGGCCTTCCTGTCCACACAGATAGCATACAGTTATCCTTTTATTGAACTTTGTGGCACTTTGAGGTCGATTTTCCCTTGTGGGGACCTTACCCACATCCGGTGATGCCCTCTGGTGTTGAAGAGGTTGTGGACGACGCATGTCTCGAGCTGTTCTCCATGCTGTGTTACTCCATGGCTGACTCTTGCTTCGGGCTGCCACAAACACATCTGCCAGGGCAGCAGCTTCCGCCGCAGATTTTGGGTTATGCTGTTTGATCCAGACCTGAATGAAGCTCAGGACACAACATTCTTAAAAATTGCTCCAAGATTAAGAGCTCACCAATCTCCTTCACTGTTTTAGCTTTAGGCCAAGTCCATTTTTCCTACAGCTCCTTTAGTCTTGCATACAGTTCTTTAGGGCTTTCATCCAAGACAGCAAGACAACGGAACCTTAGTCTATATGTTTCTGGATTTATATAATATTTTTGAAGAATGGCAGTCTTTACCTTTTGGTAATCCAGTCATCAATGTCCATATTAACATAGGCCCCTTGAGCCTTACCAGTCAACAGGGGGATCAGCTGAAAAGTCCAGTGTGAGCTTCGCCAACGGTAGGCAACTGCAATTCTCTCAAAGGTTGTGAGGAAATGTTCAATATCATCTTCTGCAGTAAATTTTTCATTTTTGAAATGGGGTGTGTGCAAAGACTGACCTGTTGAGGTTGAGGTTGAAGTCGAAGTTGAGCATTCAGGTTCAGAAGATACCTGGTTGTAATCATCACTGGAAATTCCCACCTGTTCTGAATCATCTCCCCCCCGGCTCAGGTGTTGCTCGGGCCTGCATTTCCATCTGCAAAAGATGAAATTGGTGCTGCAAAGCCTTAAGACACTGCTCCTGTTGTTCAGACTCCTCCTCCCTCTTCTTATCCCTCATATCTTGTTGTCCCATAAAGGTTTGAAGAATACTTGTCAAATCCTTCAATGTTGGTTCCCTGATTTCTTCATCCTCAGTGTCCTCCAGGTCGACTGCAGCTCCATCCTCCATCTCCCCAACATCAGACTGTTGCACTGTCTCCTTAATTTCCCCTTTGTTACCTTTTCTCGCCCGTACTCCAGCCTGAGAGTTCCGTGATCCCTTTTGCATTTAAAACCAAGCTTGTTTGAAGATTCGCTAATGCAGCTTTAATCAGTGTTAGGTTTGCATCCAGTAATTTGTTTCTGAATATTTTGTTGAAATCTGTGTTGTGTCATATTGCTTATGGTAGTGGGCAAATAAACAAACAAAAACCAAATCAGAAACAGGATGAAGATTATTTTGTCCTGAGCAGGTAGGGGACCAATTTGGCTCCTAAGCCAACCACCTGACAGTGAAGACATCCAATTTATCAACCTTTGCAGGAAAGCACAAACGATTTATGTTGTAGTCAGGTGGAGATAAAACAAGTTCTTTTTCTAACTTTGTTCGGTGTTTCACTATGTGAATCGCCCTGGCGTGACCAACTACGGAAGCTCCAATGACATCACGTCTGTTCCTGACAGACTGGTTGCGCCGTGCCAAGGCTCCACCCACCCAGTATATACACGGCCAACCAACCCCTCCTACTCATTCTCGCTTTCTTTCCGTGAGAAACTACAATTTGCTCCCTCCGCGATTTTCAGGCTATCTTTGGTTAGCTGCTTAACTGTTCCCAGGCGTACCATCAGGATACGTCGCCGAACGCAGTACCAACGCAGTCTGGATTTGAGCTGAGTAAGTGTTTCTTGTCACTTGTCACACTTCACTAGGAACAGTCAATGCGTCACGGCGGACTGCTCCTACTGCTACTCGGTTGTCATTGACGGAGTAGTATTAGCGAGTGTGGCTCAAGCTAACACGTTGAGGTGAGCTTGTCCTGTGCTTATTTAGCATTTATTTGCTAATGAGCTACTTTGGTGCAGCTAACGTGTCACGACGAGTTACCCTACACATGTAATATAGCTTTAGTTGCAGACTTACACCTGCTAACTAGCTTGCTACGCTTTTTCAGACTAACGTGTCATGGCAAGTCAGATTGTCAGCTATGGCTTCCACCCCTGCCCCGACGGACGGGTCGGAACCGAAGGCTAAAGAGGCTGCATCCCGCCTGTGCCCGGCGTCATGTGGGGCTTCCATTTCAGGCAGGGACCCTCATCCTATGTGCATAGCTTGCATGGGTGCTGCTCACGCCCACCCATCGCTGGCTAACCCGCAGACATGTCCTCACTGCTCCTCCATGCTGGAGAAGATAAGGGAAAGGAGGCTAAGAGTGGCAGTGGCTAACGGCCGGGACCCAGGCCTCGGCTCGGGCACGCCTGCTGATACAGGTGACAACCATCAGCCACGAGACTCCACTAGCTGGGTGGATATGATGGAAGAGGAGTCCCGCTACCTCCTCTTTTCGAGGAGCTGGTGGACAGCGGGCTGCTCGATGCGGGTGATGACGATGCTGGAGGTGATGCGAACTTAGACCTCCTCGACTTGGACGAGGAGGAAGAGGATTCCACCTTCCCAGCTCAACGCTCTAGGCCATCTAGCGGCACTGGGGTGGCATCGCAGGGGGACGCCAATCTGTACGAGGTTTGCAGACGAGCGGCGGCAAAGCTCAACATTCAGTGGCCTGCAGCCCAAGGGGCAGAAGGGGTGGAACGAAACTTGTATGATGGTAAGAGGCTCCCACTATCCTCCGCTCCACCCAAGCAGCTCTTGCCAGCTGTCCCAGCATGCATGAGAGAAATGAGCCGTTACTGGTCCAGCCCATTTAAGAACAAACTCCCCACCAAGGGATACTCTAAACTGGAGGTGCATGGAATGGGGGACTTGGGGCTGGCCGAACCCCCGACAGTGGAGCCTTCAGTTGCATACCACCTTCACCCCAACCGCAGATCCATGTCAGCATCATCCAGCATCTCTCTCCCATCTAAAACGGATCGTCTCACGGCATCCATTTTGTAGAGGATGTACAAATATGCTGGCCGATCTGTGTGTTCCCTCAATGCGGTTACTCTCTTGTCAGCTTATCAAGGAGAAATCTTGGAGGAAATGGGTCGTCAGCTGGACTCTGGGGCACCTAACCCGGCTTCATGGGACGAAATTTGTGTGGTAGATGGGGCTGGATTGAAATTTCTCTCTTTAAAAACTGCACTGCTCTTAGCTTTAACTACTGCAAAGAGAGTGAGTGACCTTCAGGCATGGTCAGTCAGTCCATCTTGTTTACGCTGGGCCCCTGGTTACACTAAGATGCGTCTGCGGCCCAATCAAGCTTTTGTGCCTAAAGTAATGGAGTTGTCTTACAGCTGCTCCCCTGTGGAGCTGCTGGCTTTTCACCCACCTCCTTTTTCCTCAGTAGAAGAGCAGAAGCTTAATTGTCTCTGCCCTGTTTGAGCTTTAAGGGCTTATATGGGCAGGACTGCTGGTCTCAGAAAATCAGACCAGTTGTTTGTTTCATGGGCCACGGCCCATAAAGGCAAACCTGTGTCTCGCCAGAGACTGGCACACTGGACTGTAGAAGCAATCAGCCTTTCATATAGGTGCAAAGGTGCTGAACCCCCTCTGGGGGTGGGGGCTCATTCTACAAGGAGCATGGCCACATCTTGGGCCCTGTTTCGTGAGGTGTCAGTCCACGATATCTGTGCAGCAGCTAGCTGGGCCACGCCGCTAACTTTTGTGCGGTTTTACAGGCTGGATGTGTCTCAACCTTCGCTGGCGCATTCAGTGCTGGAGGCAGGATGCACAGCATCTGCTTAGTGGTTAGGCAGAATTTTTGCTGCAGCTCACTTCGGGAGGGACATGCAATGCGGGAGTGGGCCATATCTCCCAGAGTCAAACACCGAATGAAGTTAGAAAAAGAACGTAGGGTTACGTTATGTAAACCCTGGTTCTTTGATAACAGAGTGAGGTGTTTCACCAACAGTTCCCTTCTTGCGGTGACGGTAAGAAATCGTCTGAATGAGTAGGAGGGGTTGGTTGGCCGTGTATATGCTGGGTGGGTGGAGCCTGGGCCTGGCGCAATCAGTCTGTCAGGGACAGACGTGATGTCATTGGAGCTTCCGTAGTTGGTCACGCCAGGGCGATTCCCATAGTGAAACACCTCACTCTGTTATCAAAGAACCAGGGTTTACATAACGTAACCCTACATTAACATAATTCCTTTCAAATAAGTGAAGCTTAACAATCAGGTCAAGCACATTAGTAAAACAGCAGTAGGTGTCTTTGCGTCATTCCCAAGTAAACTACAGTCCGAGTGCTCACACAAGGAAATATGTTCCTCTCCTGCCTGCAACTCACACTCCAGCAGGAAATCCATAAACCACTAATGTAACTGCTGAAACAACAGGTTGACTCAAAGCAGCTCATCTCTGTCCAGCTTCCTAGAAAAACACATATAAAGTAGATCTCAGACTGCACCAACAAATAAACCCACCTTAAATGGGACATATTATGCAAAACCCACATTTTGCATCCTTTTGTGCTACCGTGTGTTTCTTCACTGGCTCTATAAACTCTCCAATTGTGGAAAAAAACCTATCCACATGTTTCTGTCAGTGCTTGGTTTTAGGAATTATGTGATCTAAAAAAAGCAGTTTAAAAAGTCCCTCTTTGTGATGTCACAAACTGGGAAAGTAGCATATAACTCTTTCTCACCTCTACAGCTTCTGCTGGATATCAGAGCTTCTTAGCGTATAACAGCCTGAGCAGGGAATGGGTGGCTGTGTTCAGCTCCTGCTTGTTTTCCAAAAGTGACAGAGCCCTGAAACGGCTTATTGTGGAAGGTACTGAAAATGTCACGATTTCACCAAGTAGCAGCCACCATGTTTTCGTTCATTTTTCATTAAAATGTCACAGTTTGGTAATTTCAGTTAAAGCACCTACTTTTCTGTCTTGTCTTTGAAGACATCAGATACCATAGGGGACTGCACAGAAAGAGACCTGAACTTTGAGTTTTTGGTTTTCATCATTTCTTACTTAAATAGCTTAATTAAACCATGAAACAAGTCTCTGCATCCAGAGACAGTCTGCGTGTCTCCTTTCTGTTTCCAGATCTGAGCAGAAGCTCATGTCATGCAGTAAAGTGCCTCTTCTCTCCTGCAGATCAGTCGAGAGTCTTTTCAAGGAGCACACGGTTGTTGAGGAAGTGAGGGAGGCCAGATGGTGCGATCAGCTTGCCTCCTCAGAGCTCAGCATGAATGTGGCTTGTCCTCACTCAGATGCTTTTGTCGCATAATGCCTGCTTGGATCCCTTTCAACCTGTTCGAGGCCGGCTGGATCAAAGAGAATATTTACAAGGCGCTCATGTGTCTTTTCGTCATCAAGACGAATCTGGCAGCTGGTTCTTCTGCACTTTTTTTCCTTTTGGTGCAACTAGAGCTGCAGGCTAACATTGCACAGCTCAGTTAATGCTCAGGATGAGACAGAGCCTTGATCTTGGCATCATCTCCCACTCTTCTTTGGCATTATGGAATAGCAGCTTGTGGATTTTCACTTTGCATTGAGACCTGTGGTAAGAGTTGACAGGAGCAAGGTTTTACTCCATAAATATGCAGTCAGCTCCTCGGTTACGCTTCATGATAGACTGTAGGAGTGCCCCAAAGGCTTTTCACGGGTTATTAATATTCTGTTTGCATGAATGTGAAGTGACCTTTGACTGATTTCTTAGAGCATTTTATAAAACAAAAATGTTCTAATCATTATAACTATTTAGTTTGATTAAAGATTAAAAAAATCTTACTAAAGGTTTATTTTTGGCAGCAAACATGTTTGTATAAAATCTAGCTCCTGCCTGCTTAGAGCCTCATTATCAACCTGCTACTTATATTCAGAGTAAACCATCTAATTTTCCCATATTATTGTCACACACCTTGCACAGGTGAAATTTTGTTTTGTCTGTCTGTGTCAGTAAGTATGTATGCATGTGTGTGCATCCAATCCAATCCAACTTTATTAAAAAAGCTATTTTAAACAAGCAGCACTGTACTATACAGTAAAAAAGAAACCGTGCATTAAATTGTGAGTGAGTGTGAGTGAGTTGAGACAGCTGGTTTGTCTTCACTTGTCCCTGTGATGAAGTGTTGACCTGTCCAAAGTGTCCTCTGCTTGTCGTCCACTGACGGCTGGAGTCAGACACCAGCTTCCCACAACCTTACTGAAGAATAAGTGGATAAGAAAAAGAACGAGTGACTAGAATTGATCACCTATGATTTAAGTCTTGATTTGCAGCCAAAACCACAAATATATTTAAAAGTAATAATAATAAAAAAACAGGAACAAGTATGAAAAAAGTCACATAAAGAACAAAAGATCTAAAACTTTACATAAGAAAAACAAAAAAATTCTAGGCAGTTGAAAAACAAAATCATGAAGGGTCAGACTGGCAAGCCATCCTATATATGCAAATATTATGGTCATTACCCATCGAAACCCACCCGTCCTGAATGTACAGTCTCTGCACAGAGCTGGATGGTGATAGGGCCAATCACAGCACCAAGAAACAGTACGCATTCATCACTATGGAAATCAGTCAACATGGCCAACCACCGTATACCATCCAGGAATAATAAGTAAACACATCCCTTTTTGAAATAAAGGACTAAGTACTTCTATCTGCTCATTTCTCAAAGAAAAACCCACGTCTAAATCATTCAAAGCTGATGGGATTTTCTCCCAAAATACTATTTGATAAAGTGAAGATGTTGCACCAACTGAACCGACGAGGCTTTTCCAAAATTAGATAAACAACAACAATAAATCTGATTTTGACTTATGAAGCCAAAAGCACACCACTTTTCTATAAATTTCTGTTTCAACTCCTGGAATAAATGTAAACAATCTGATGAACAAGGATGACATTAGCAGCTGTTTCTTAGTGGGAAGGTTTCATTAAACAACTTTTGATGCTGTTCATGCTGGTGAGGGTGCACGATAAGTTAAGCCACTTGATGTTTTCCCTGAACACGCTCTTTTTTCAGTCACTTCCTCACAGGAAGCTGAGCCAGGAAAAATCCGGTTCAGAATCAACATCAAGGGCATAAACAGTCACTGATCAGAATGTTCTACATTTAAATATTCATGCAGAGATAAGCATAAGCTTATTTCTCACCTGCAGGCTGAATGTTGAAGTCTGAGTAATCACTGGAAAAGTCTAATCGTATAACAAAAGAAAGATTTTCCCTTCTGAGTACTCTCAGCTCAGTGTTGTGTAATAGAACACAATAGTGCAGCAGTTAAATTAGGACACGTCCACACTCTGCTGAGTTATCACAACGTCAATAAAAATATCTTATAACTGGTTTTGTTCATGAACAAAATGACTTAGAGCTCAGATGATTAAACAAAATGCATCACCAAGAGTAATGTAAGAGAACATGTTTTCATGAGCTAACTTTAAATATGTAATCACTGCAAGAATCATTACAACAATGTTACATTTAGTTATATGCAACACCATACTACAAAATACTCCCACAATTGTGGACCATTGATTGTAAACAAGATTTGTTAATTTTCACACACACACAAAGGATTTTCCTAACAAATCCATTCAAGCCCATGTTGCAAAAATGAGTACACACCAAATGTAGTCTTAGGAGAAAAGCCACACTTACGACTACACAATTCAAATTAACAGGCGTTCAACTACAGGTGAGTCTGATGGTTCATTTAAGAGGTGTCCAGCAGGCAAGTGACTATTAAAGGGCATTACTTAACAAAGAAAAGCCCTCCCCATTTCATGCTGTCTGCAATGGCTTCACAAGGAAGACAAATGTCACAAAATCTGAGAAAGGAAATCATCTCTTTTCACAAAAAAGTTGAAGGCTACAAAAAGATCAGCAAAGCTTTACATATCAGTCAGAAAACTGTAGCGAAAGTGATCCAGAAATTTAAGAAAGATGGAAGTGAACCATCTTTCAGAGACATCCATGCTGTCCATAGAAGCTAACATCTTCTGATGAGAAGGTTTGAAGAATTTCTCCATTCAAGTTCACTGCAGTTAGCTAAAGCCAAACAGGAGTGACCGTTTCCCATGACATCATATGGCGCACACTGCAGAGCAAAGGCATGCATCAGTATCTTCCACGAAGGAAGCCTCTCTTAAAGCCCATGCACTAAAAAAAAAAATAAATAAAAAAATAAAACATGCTGAGGATTTGCTAGGGCCCATGCTGAAAGAGATGAAGACCACTGGGACTTTAGACTCTGGAGTGACGAGACAAAGATAATTGTTTTTGGAACTAATGGTTTCAAAACTGTATGGCATTGTAACGTCCAGCAATGGTCAGTTTTTAGGTACAGTTTGACCATTCAACATCTGGTCAAAAAGGAGACACGAGACTGCCCCCTTTAAATCAGCCTGTCTTCACCCCATCAGCTGGAGCTCAGAGCCTCTTTGCAGCTCAGAACACAGATAACGAAATGTCAACAATAATGCTCTCTCCTCAAGGTCCAGCTTCCCTTATTGTCATACAGGATTCTTCATGCCTTTGAATAAGTGAACACTTGCACCTCTGATCAGTTGCAAAATCAAAGAATGATTTCTTCAATTAAATATGAACTTCTAAAACTTATAAGCTTAGAAATCATTAAATAAACGTTTGTTTATTGCTACTTATAATAATTATAATACAATGACATGTTTAATTAATCTGTGCTCAATGATTGAAGTTTTAATTGAATGTTATGTTATGATTTCATTGATTGACATATATTTCAACATGTTAATATGACAAGGTCATCACCATTTGCACTCACACAAGGACAAAGTAAGGTTAAGTTAAACTCATGACACATAAGTAGACTTTACCCCAGATCAGAGCATCCGGTGTCAAAGAAGGCGTGTTTCTGAGACGCTTGGCAATATTCCTCAAACTTGTCAACCTCTGGTTGGCTACAGAAGTCATAACATGAGAACATTAAAACTGGATCACTCTGGTGATTCATCAGTTCAGTTCAGCTCAGCGGTTCAGTCAGTTCTTGAGAAAAGCTTCAGACCGGCCATCTGAAGCAAGCCATCTTTAACCATCAAAGCTTTTGACACGTCGTCAAAATATTTTTGCACCTGCGAAGCTGATACAGCAACAGTTCCTGCAGAACAAGCTGATATTGTTTAGACTCCTTAAGAGTCCCAGACGCACGGTTCCGTCTGTCTGTTGTGACCTGGAGACAACTCTTTTTTTTTTTTTTTTTTTTTTTTTTTTACCGTGTCCTGTCTGGCTGTGAAGCAAGCAGAATTGATGTCTGAATGCTGGTGACAAGCCTTACAGATTTATTCTCAGGTGGAGCATCAAAGCGTTTGCTTTTAATGTCACGCCTGATACTTAAAACTTTATTGTTATTGTTGTTGAATGCTTTGTAATTCCGACCAGACACGGAGACAGAGGTGAAAGAGAAAGGAAGAGAAAAGGTGGAGAGAGAGAAGGGGGGGGGGGGGGTCCACAAAAATAAACAATGAACAAGAGTCTGCTTCTAAACCTGCAGAAAAAGACAAAAAAAAAACAAAAGGACACAAAAAAGGGACACAACAACAATACAACAAGATCTACCTATCACTGCGTCAACTTGATGAAAAAAACAAAACAAAAAAAACAATATATATATATATACATATATATCAACATTGCTTAACTGAAGAATCACGATAATAAATCACAATGCATTAAGTGCCCACCATAGTCTTAAGACATGTGTTGAACGTGCCCAAGCCCATACTTTTGAGAGCACCATGTGAGCACCTGTGTGTGTACACGCGCTTGTTTATTTAAGGTTTCTCTATAGGAGCGTCCAACAGAGAGTGTGAGGGACCACAGATCCGCCCCCCAAAGATGCGCAGGAGACGGGGGGAGCTCCAAGTCCCAGAGATCCAGGCGTTGCCCCAGAATGCAGGAACCCCAAGGAGACTGCAACCAGAAAGGCCCCCGCCCCCCTCGAGAGGCACAGAGGATCGCCCCGAGGGGCCACAACCAGCAGCCGGCAGAGTCCCTGGAGATATCAGCGGCAAGACCACAGGCCCGCCCGCAGCCTCCCACCCCCTAGCCGGCCGAGCCCGGGACCCAGCGACCCGGGACCCAGGGGTGACCACCCCCGCCGGGGACCCAGCAGAGCCCAGGGACCCAGACCCCACCAGGCAGCCACCGGGATCTAACAGGCAGATGCCAAAATCTTAAACCCCCAGACCCGGTTGCCACGAACACTCAGGCAGACCATGGCACAAGCCCCCACACCAAGTGTGGCAGGGGGAGGGGGGACAAAGATCTATATCATCAAGAGAAGTTCCAGGAGAGGGGAGGACCCAAAGGCCCCACCTGACATATGCAGTCATACACAAACACAGTCATACACTCCCTCCCTCATGCTCACACATGCACATACAACCCAAGACTTACAAAAATGCACGCCGGACACTCACTCATGCTCCCCATACACACCCTATTAACTCTGGTCCCGGTACTGCTGCACATGGGGTACAAGCATCACTGGTAACCAGAGTTTGACCCTTTCTGCTGGGGTGCTGATGAGCAGGCTCCCCCGCCCAACGCTGAGCACAGCAACCCACCACCCCAAACCCCAACCAGACGGCCAGATCTCCCTCCTAGCCTCCAGCCCCAGGAAGCCTAGCAACAACAGAGGTGGCTAAGACCCCTAGTCTCCCTCCACCTGCTCCAATATAGTGTTGTGTGATCATGAGGTGTATTCCATGGCTGTGGTGAGTGGGCAGTGCGGGCATCATCCGGCATATGCCAGCTGATGCCACCGCACCACCCCACTTACACCCTCAGCCATCAGTGTCTAAGTGCGGTTTAAAATTGGAAGTGGGCACCGGCACTCGGGAGGAGGCTGAAATATCCCCCTGCCAAATGCTGTTGAATGTGCTCACTCCCAAGGCCCTAAGTGTGTGTTTGTGTGGAATGTCGTCAGTGGAAGTGTATAAGGTGCAAATAAAATTGGGGGGCAGATTGCCACAGGAATGCGGAAATGGGGTCCATACCCGCACTCCCTGACTTGCCCACCCCCCAAGGTCCTATGTGTATGTTTGTGTGATGATGTGAGGGAGCAGGAGGAGAGAAATATGCGGGGATGGGGAGGAATGGCTGGTTGGGCTTAGCCCTCCAGGGAGCCAGCTCCCCTACTGGCCCCAATAGGCACCTCTGTTGTCAAACTGCCACCCAAGGCATGGAGACCCCAGCCCATCCTGCCAGGGCCCAAAGCAGCAGCATTACAGAGCCTCACGGAGTCCGAGGGCACCAACCCAGCCCCATCCCAGCAGAATATCTATGCCCACCCCTGCATTTGCACAACTTCCAGAATATATAAGACATGGGACATCCAGGTAAGGTTTGGTCCTCCCCGTCCTGGACCTCCCCCTCCCCTGTGATGGAACGGCAGAGGAGCCAAGGTCTACCTGATGCCCCCGAGCCCGGGCCAGGCACTGCTGAGTGTTCCTGCCTTCTTCCCGGCAGCATACATGTCAGGACCCGACCCCCAAGGCCCCGCCCAGATCCCCACACGGGGCCGGCCACCCCCAAACCCCGAGCCCCCAGGCCCCCACCCAGACCCGCCCAGGGGCATTGCAGCCGCCAGGCAGTGACCCATGGCCGCCGCCAAGATCCCCAAGGGGCCCCACTCACAACCGCCAGCAGTCCACCCCCCGAGGCAACCCAAGCACCACCAGAGGGGGGCAACAGCCCCCCAGTCCCAGCCACCCCCAGTGAACCCACCTCCAGGGAACATCCGGATACTCCAAACTCAGACCCCACACCCCCCCACCCACACCATCCCGCAGGACAAGCTGATACAGCAACAGTTCCTGCAGAACAAGCTGATATTATTTAGACTCCTTAAGAGTCCCAGACACACGGTTCCGTCTGTCTGTTGTGACCTGGAGACAACTCTTAAGACCGGTCTGGCAGTGCCGCATTTTCTTCTACGGACCTCGGTGCCTGGAAGTCCGAGGACTTTGACATTCCGGATCTATCACAAGGGTCTTCGAGTGGGTATGTAGACATGACAGATTGCGTCTGATGTGCTTTTGATAATAATCAACTTCATAGATTAACGCAAACCAAATTCTTTTACATCCAGAACTCAGCTCTCCTAGATACGGAAGTTCTGATAACATCGCATTCACACATAGGTTCATACATCACATCTAGTTCCATCCACTCACAGTAAATGTTAGTTAACCTGCCATGTTTTAATTGTTTGTAAAATAAATTCTTACTTTTATAAGCCTGACTCTTTCCTGAATCAAAACGAAGTGTGTACAATCCCTGAATAAATAAAGAATCCTAGAATCTTCTGATAAACACCGTAAAGACCAAGCAGGGTTTATATTTTATATTTAGATAGAGCATCACAGCTTATTGGTCATAAGAAGAGGTAATATATTGAGCTCTTAAAACACTCATTTTACAAAACCCTACAGCGTCATAAGGGCAAGGATTTCAAAGAGAAATGCATGGTGCCTACATTGAAGCATGGTGGTGGTGGTGTCCTTATGTGGGGCTACATGAGTGCTGC
Organism: Nothobranchius furzeri; assembly: GCF_043380555.1. Taxonomy (NCBI): domain Eukaryota; kingdom Metazoa; phylum Chordata; class Actinopteri; order Cyprinodontiformes; family Nothobranchiidae; genus Nothobranchius; species Nothobranchius furzeri. The sequence goes on along the minus strand of NC_091741.1, from coordinate 71,248,016 downwards.
TGGTGTTGGGGAGCTGCATTTCATTGATGGTATCATGAATTCAACAATGCACTGCTTTATACTGAAGGAGAAGATGCTGCCATCACTTAGTGCTGTAATGGAATGAAGAGTATTACAATTCAATTAATGACCAGAGATATTAATGATCCATACCTGGCATGGGTCCCATCTCTGGACACTAGGCTTTAAAAATCAGAAGAGTGGTCCTTTTTATTACAGGGAAATTTAATACACTTTGCATGAACTGAGAGACAAGAGAATAGAGAGACCTCCAATGTTTAAACAAAATTTATTATCTAAATTATTTTAAACAGTTTAACAGGACTAACTCTTAACTAGTGATGGATGCTGATGTAATGAATGTGAGGTGGAGTGTGTGTTGGTGCGATGTCAGTTCAGAACCTCCGTTCTGGAGAAGCGAGTCTGAGTGGGAGATGATGTTTTGCTCCTAAATGATCAACGATTGAACTTTGGTCAGAAAACACATGAGACACTATCTGTGCCATTCTACTTTACCCGTCAGGGACTCCTGTCTTAGATCAGACTGCCAGGTCCACGGACCCTCGTCTGGTACTGGAGCAGAATGAAACAGCGTCCTCAGCACGACAAGCCAGTTTTGACGAACCTCGTCCCTTCGGTCCGTCATCCCATCTTCCCCTGAGCCGTTTTCCTCACTGCAAAGGATCCAGCACCAGGGACAGCGCCAGGAGTGGCCTGCTCACACTCTCCAGCGCCACAGTGCCAGTCCAGGACCTTGGAGAGAGGCACGCCAGCGAAGATCGCAGCTGACCTGCATCAGTGATCAAGCAGCTCCCAGCTCCTTTAAAAGAGGAGCACTACAGACAGTCTGGGAGATCCTGGATTAGCCGGAGATTCTCCTTAGCTCACAGATACTTCTGCTACCGTTACCAATTGGGTTTAAGGTTTACACCGTTACCATTTGGGTTCAAGGTTTGTTGCTAAAGATCCAGGAGTAGCCTGAGATTCTCCCTCGCTCATTATTTGTTTTAAGGTTTTCTACTAAGGATCCAGGATTAGCCTGGGTTCCTTCTGAGCGCGTTTCACACGCCTTGCTATGGATAAACCTTTTGTGTTGCTGGCTATGGATTGTTTTCCATAGGGGTTGGGCTTAATTATCCTTTTTAGTAGGATTTAACTGACCTAGGGTCAGTTTTCTTGTGTTGGTGGTTGTTATACCCATTTGGACCTCTGAGCCGGGGATATTTTCATTTTGATGGTTAAGTTAAGTTAGGCGGAGAGCCTTTATCATAAGCAGTTAGTCTGCTTATGTTTTCAGTTTCCTCCTTATTTTGCACCACTACTGTTAAGCCTTCTTTGCCGTTCAGACAGCGGACACTTTTTGTTAATAAATCCTTTTGTTTTTACTCAAACCTCCTCGTCCATTACACACCTACACCTATTTTCTTGTGTTAGTCCCCTCATCCTCCTAGACCTTCAGAGGGGCCGTAACATAATGGGGGCTTGTCCGGGATTTTATGTGTTTTGATAATCAGAAATTAATTGGAATTCGCCCGGAAATTCATAAATAGGTTGTGCGCCCCGTTTTTTTTTCTTTCGTTGCGCTTAGGGGTGTGCTACGTACTTTGGGACTCTCGCATTTTGGTGGTTCCACTCCCTGAGTTTTGGCTCTTCCCAGGTGAGCTCTATAATAACTAATTATGTTTTCTTTAAAGGAGTTTCTGCGTGCACCATGCGGGAAGCGCTCGAGGCCTGTCGCAAGAGCGATCTGGTGGAGATGGCTGAGCACCTTGATCTCCGTGGCACCCGCACAATGGCGAAAAAGGATCTAAAAGAGACAGTTATTGCTGCCTTGGAAAACCTGAACTTGCTGCCTGCTAAAGGGACTGGAGATCTTCCTGTCCTTTCCCCGTGTGCGGATGACGCCGCAGGACATGAGAACGGAGCAGGACCATCCACGGCGGCTCCCGAGGAAACGGCTCCCGGCTACCAGACCCCGCCGGCTCTCAGTAAGACTCCTTCCTCACCACTAACTTTGCCCAAGTCTGATCCTGTCTCACCAGCTTCTACTCTGAGTTCGCTGGAGCGCTTTAACCTACGTCTGAAAGTCCGATTGGCTCAGCTAAAGTATGAGGCTGAGGAGCAGGAGAAGCGCCGCCAGATGGAGATGGAGCTGGAGATCCGCAGAATGGATCTGGAGGCGGACACACAAATCAAGCTAAAAAGACTTGAGCTGGAAGCCCATGCTTGGAGACAAACAGAGATCTCCAAAAGAAATGAACCACATGTGGAGACGCACAAGGACGTGAAAGAACCCGAGGCGACGAGAGGAGAAACTACCCCTGGAATAAGACAGAGACTGGACATAAGTAAATGCATTGTGCTGGTGCCACCTTTTCGGGAGTTTGAGGTGGACAGCTACTTCCAGATATTTGAGCGCATTGCTGCAGCTCTTGAGTGGCCTCGTGACGTGTGGGCGTTGATCCTCCAGTGCAAACTCACCAGAAAAGCCCAGGAGGTAATGTCTTCTTTGTCCCTTTCTGACAGTTTAGATTATGAATGTGTGAAAAGTGCAGTGTTAACTGCTTATGAACTGGTCCCAGAAGCATACAGACAAAGATTCCAAGCATTAACAAATAAAAAGCCACACCAGACGTTTGTTGAGTTCGCCAGAGAAAAGCTTTTATTATTCGAAAAATGGGTTGCAGCATCAAAAGTGTCTTCTTTTACTGAGCTGAAGGAATTAATCCTGTTAGAGGAGTTCAAGAGATGTTCACCGGAACGCACCGTTTTATACTTGAATGAACAAAAGGTAGCGACTTTGTCTTCTGCAGCTTTGTTAGCGGATGAATATTCATTAACGCACCGCGTTAGCGGCGAACTGCCACCCAGAGATACCAGGCGGCCTCCTACAATGAGGCCTGCTCACACCGGTTCGGTAAACGTCAACCAGCCAAGATGTGTTTACTGTCATCGGTTAGGGCATGTAGTAAAAGACTGTTACAAATTAAAAAGGAAAAACGAACAGAAAAACTCCCTCTCACGTGAGGTTGGTTTTATAATGGAAAACAAGCAGCTCGTGACAGAAATAAATGACTGTTTTCAGCCCTTTTTGTCCAAAGGTGTGGTTCAGACAAATGAATCAAGTCCTGACCAAGCTCCAGTTATCATCCTACTTGATACTGGGGCATCACAAACGCTCATATCTAGCGGTGTCATGACTTTTAATGAGAGCAGTGCAACGGGCGTGTCAGTTCTGCTAACCGGAATAAATGGTGAGCCGATTTCTCAGCCTTTACATCGTATTTTTCTTTCTTGTGACTTAGCCAGAGGTTATTTTGATGTGGCTGTTTGCCCCACTTTGCCTATTGCTGGCGTTACACTTCTGCTCGGAAACGATGTTGCTGGAGGAAATGTGGTCCCTCCGTTCCAAGTTTTAAACGACCCGTGCTCAGACACCATTTCGTGTGTTAAGGAGCAGCCAGGAATTTACCCTGCGTGTGTCATAACCCGTGCCCAGGCACGTAAACAGGAGGAAACGTTACAGTTATCCTCTTTCTTTGATGATGGACACAATAAAGAGGACAATCATGTCCACGACCACAATGTGGACATTACAGCTGACACCGAGGATGAAGGCGTGTCGCTCACGTCGGGGTGTCTGCATTTACCCCGGCTGACTTTAGGAGAAGAGCAACGGCGTGATGACAGCTTGAATAAATGTTTTCAGGATATTAAGAATCCTGATGGAGAAAAGTCCGGTTATTTTCTACGGAATGACGTGCTAATGAGGTTTTGGAACAATCCTGCCGCCAAAGGAGCACCTTGGGGTACTATTAATCAGATTGTAATTCCCACAAGGTACCGAAATAAAGTTGTGAGTTTAGCTCATGAAAGTCAGTGGGCAGGACACTTAGGCATCCGGAAAATGTACCAGATCATTTTGGAGCATTTCTTCTGGCCTGGCATGAAGAGGGACGTGGCTGATTATTGTAAGCGTTGCCATGTCTGTCAAATTTCAGGAAAACCAAATCAGCTGCCGGCTCCAGCCTCTCTCCATCCGATTCATGTAATCGGGAATCCTTTTGACACCATTGTGGTGGATTGTGTAGATCCATTGCCCAGAAGTAAATCTGGTAAGAAATATCTGTTAACCATAATGTGCACATCCACCCATTTTCCAGAAGTTTTTCCGTTATCCACCATAACAGCTAAAACTGTCACCCGGATTTTAACCCAGTATTTCTCATTGTTTGGTTTACCCCGTGTTTTACAAACCGATCAGGGAACCAACTTCAAGTCGGAGCTGTTTAGGAAGGTGGCCCAAACTCTGGGTATCCACCACGTGGTATCTTCTGCTTATCACCTGGAAAGCCAAGGCGCTTTAGAACGCTGGCACCAAACTTTTAAAAGCATGCTGAAAAAGTACTGTTTAAGTTCAGGAAATCAGTGGGATGAAGGTGTTCCCTTTCTGTTGTTTGCCGCCCGGGAGGCTCCCCAGGATTCTTTGGGGTTTAGCCCGGCTCAATTAGTATTCAGACACACACCTCGGGGTCCCCTTAAAGCTCTAAAGGAACAGTTCCTGAGAGTCCCGGAGTCTAAAAAGGAAAAAAATCGATCAATACCTCAAGAAATTTCTGTGGCGTATAAAACATGCAAATAAACTGGCTAGGGAGAACTTGGAGATAACTCAAAAGAAGATGAAAAGGCAGTTTGATCGAAAAGCTGTAGCCAGGGAGCTCCACCCCGGTGATCAGGTTTTAATATTGAATCCCTTGGTTGGCACTAACTTATCAGCTAAATTCGATGGACCATTTGAAGTGCTGAGAAAAATTAACCCTACCACCTATAGCGTTTCCACTCCTCATCGCCGCCGTAAGTCCAGGGCTTGTCATATTAACATGCTTAAGCTGTACCATTCCCCTCAGGCTTCACCATCAGAGGTTTCTGAAGCTGCGGTGTGCGCAGCCGCATCCTTCGCTCCTATTCCTCAGGAGGACGTCCACCTAAAGCTAAAACCTGTTATTAGCCCTCGTCTCACCAACTCCTTAACTTTGGCCCAGCTACCAGATATCCTGGACCACTTGAATGACGACATGAAACATGAACTGATGAGTCTGATACAAGAGTACTCTTGCCTCTTTTCAGATGTACCTTCTCGAACCACTGCGGTTAGTCATGACGTCGTTGTGAAAACATCTCAACCCATAAAACAACACCCTTACCGAGCTAATACGGTGAAACGTGAACTGTTACAGCAGGAAACACATTATTTGTTGGAACATGGTCTAGCCGTGCCCAGCTGCAGTCCGTGGAGCTCGCCCTGTTTAATTGAGAAGAAGCCGGATGGCTCTTCTCACTTCATAACCGATTATCGAAAGGTAAATTCTGTTACAGTGCCAGATGCATATCCATTGCCCAGAGTAGATGACTGTATTGACAGAATAAGAGTTGCATCCTTTATAACGAAAATAGATTTACTGAAAGGTTACTGGCAGGTGCCTTTAACAACTGCTGCCTCCGAAATCTCTGCCTTTGTAACTCCGGACGCATTTCTGCAATACACTGTAATGCCATTTGGAATGCGAAATGCCCCGGAAACCTTTCAACAAATGATGAGCTCAGTAACTTCTGGTTTATCAAACTGCACTGTATATGTTGATGATATTGTTGTCCACACCTCCACTTGGGAAGCCGACATTGAGGGTCTGCGGGCCCTTTTCCAGCGTTTAGCTAATGCTCGACTCACCATTAACTTGGCTAAAAGTGAGTTTGTTAAAGCTACAGTCCAGTTTCTGGGAAAAGAGTTTGGCCATGGGAAAGTAAAAATGTTAGAAGAAAAAATTCAGTCCATCACAGAGTTCCCCAAGCCGAAAACGCGTAGGGAATTGAGACGCTTCATTGGAATGGCTGGCTACTACCGCTGTTTTTGTAAGAATTTCGCCAGTGTAGTTTCCCCATTAACAAATCTTTTGAGTCCAAAAGGTTCCGTTTATCTGGGATGAAAGTGCGCAGAAGGTGTTTGACTCCTGCAAGGTTTTACTTTGTAGTAACCCTGTTTTAAAAGCCCCTGACTTGACCAGGCCATTTAAACTCGAAACTGATGCAAGCAATGTAGGGGTTGGGGCCATGCTATTACAAGAAGACGATGCAGGGATTGACCACCCGGTTGTCTACTACTCACGGAAATTTACCACTTACCAATTAAACTACTCCACAGTGGAAAAAGAAACTTTGGCTCTATTGCTGGCTTTGCAGCATTTTGAAGTGTATGTTGGCTCCAGCAACGGGCCCCTAATTGTTTTTACAGACCATAACCCTCTGGTTTTCCTTTCCAGAATGTTTAACAAGAACCAGAGGTTAATGAGATGGGCCCTCCTACTCCAAGACCACAACTTAGACATCCGGCACAAGAAGGGAGCTGACAATGTGGTTGCGGATTGCCTGTCTCGTGGTTTTTTAGAATAGTGCCTTTCTTTTAATCTATGGATTTTACAGATAATCTTAATTGAAGCGGTGAGTTCCCAGGTAGGTTTTAGAGGTATACCCCCTTTGGGGTATGTCCTGTTTTTTTTTTTTTTTAATTAGTGTTGTGTCACACGGGATAGTGTTGGTGTCCTTTTGGGCACCATCTCAGGAGCACCCCAGGAGGAAAAGGGGCCGGCTTGGCCACCCCTCTTCCTTGCTGGTTAGTATGTTGTCTATGAAAACATGTGCTTAATCTGCCCGCCTGCAAGCACATGAAGCCTAGACTGCAGTTTTTAGAGAAGAAATGTTAGGCAGTCAGTGGGGACTCATCCGCTTTTAAAACATGTTAAAATCCTAGATTTGGTTTGATAGGCATTTTATCCCTGAGTTTGGTCTTTTCCCTTAAGAAAGACAACCTTTATTAATGATCGTCTTTCTTAGCTGTTTAGGGGGAGGCTGTGATGAACCTCGTCCCTTCTGTCCGTCATCCAATCTTCCCCTGAGCCGTTTTCCTCACTGCAAAGGATCCAGCACCAGGGACAGCGCCAGGAGTGGCCTGCTCACAATCTCCAGTGCCACAGTGCCAGTCCAGGACCTTGGAGAGAGGCACGCCAGCGAAGATCGCAGCTGACCTGCATCAGTGATCAAGCAGCTCCCAGCTCCTTTAAAAGAGGAGCACTACAGACAGTCTGGGAGATCCTGGATTAGCCGGAGATTCTCCTTAGCTCACAGACACTTCCGCTACCGTTACCAATCGGGTTTAAGGTTTACACCGTTACCATTTGGGTTCAAGGTTTGTTGCTAAAGATCCAGGAGTAGCCTGAGATTCTCCCTAGCTCATTATTTGTTTTAAGGTTTTCTACTAAGGATCCAGGATTAGCCTGGGTTCCTTCTGAGCGCGTTTCACATGCCTTGCTATGGATAAACCTTTTGTGTTGCTGGCTACGGGTTGTTTTCCATAGGGGTTGCGCTTAATTATCCTTTTTAGTAGGATTTAACTGACCTAGGGTCAGTTTTCTTGTGTTGGTGGTTGTTATACCCATTTGGACCTCTGAGCCTGGGATATTTTCATTTTGGTGGTTAAGTTAAGTTAGGCGGAGAGCCTTTATCATAAGCAGTTAGTCTGCTTATGTTTTCAGTTTCCTCCTTATTTTGCACCACTACTGTTAAGCCTTTTTTGCCGTTCAGACAGCGGACACTTTTTGTTAATAAATCCTTTTGTTTTTACTCAAACCTCCTCGTCCTATTTTCTTGTGTAAGTCCCCTCATCCTCCTAGACCTTCAGAGGGGGCGTAACACCAATCTTTGGATAGTCTCCAGGTAAAAACGCCAGGTGTTTCTCATCGCCAAAGGGACCCCCTTTGGGTCAGCGAGTTCAGCTTTATTCTGAAGGAACTGTTGTTTTATTGATAACGACAGGATTTCCCAGCTTGGCAGTTCTCAGCTTAAAAGTAAAAAGTACAGATGGCCAGTCCGTACTCCACTTAGCAATGATGAACATCAGAGGATTTTGAGAGCTGGCTGAATACTGAGCTCAAAATGGCGTTGTTCTGTTTTATTAATCTTGGTGTTTACTGATTCTGGATGAATCACAGCTGACAGATTAAATAAACACCACAGAGACTCTGCCATGCTTCAGATGTGAAGGTTCTGATTGGATTTTGCGACCGGAATGTGTCATGATTATTTATCTCGTGAATCAGCTGGCTAGTGGCTACAATACGTCATTTCCTTATTAAACATTAATCATAACATTGTGATTTCACAGATCGGACACGTGGTTATTATTGACTAACAGTTGTTTTGATTAGCTTTATAATAATAGAGTTCTTTGATTAATTAAAAGAAAAGAGTTCATTCTTCGTTCTTCTGTCTTCACTGCTGGAATGTAAACATTAGAAGTGAATGCATGACCTTGGGCTGTTTCATGCACTCTGGCACTGTGTCAAACAGAACAGCTGTTAGAGGGGAGAAATGGTTCCTTCATCACATTACAGTGCACTTGGTATTCATGCACTTTTCCAAAGCAACAATAATCCAAAACACACATCTAAAGCTACTGTTGCATTTCTGAAGAAGAACAGGGTGAAGGTGATTGAATGGCCAAGTATTCCACCTGATTTCAACCCAATCAAACACCTGTGGGGAATATTGATCTAAATTCTAGACCAATATTAGATACAAAAATAAATGTTTATGCATGTTGAAGATGTCAAGAACACAGAAGAAATTCACAGTCACCACCTGTTTGGAAAAATCTTTATAATCACCCAAACCCAATCATAGAGGAAGCATACACTAAGGCAATATTTACAACAAGGTCTGATGGGAGATGAACTTTGACCTTTGTGGATGACAGTTTTTATTCAACGAATTTTTTTTTATTTGCCACTTAAAACCAGTAAACATTCATCACAGTGTGTGTCAGTTCCGGGACATTAACCTCGTAGACCTTCGGCTCATATTTCAGCTCCCTGCCTCCATGAAGAACATCCCCTCTGAAGCCTCTCTGACCTCAGATGTGAGGATAGGAAGGCTCTTCCAGTCTGAGGATAATGACTTTTGTAATATGAATAAATGACAGCCCTGTCTGTCTTTGCACTGAGCTCTGGAGGAAGTGAATTCTGTCAGATCTTGTCCTGGAGCACATCTCAGGTTTTAATGAGTACCAGTGATGATGTTATCATCTAACTCTGGGGAAAGCTGCTTGGGATTAAAAACAGCCAGGTCTGTGCCCCCTCTGCCCTTCCACATCCTAAATGATGACTAATTAAGCCCCACAGGTAAAAGAATTTACCAGATATTTGAGAAGACAACTAACCTTGGTTGAAAATCTGAGAATGCTGTTGCCATGGCAACATTTTGACCTTTACCAGTTGTTATTTAGAGTTTTGTAGGCGTCTAATTTATTTTTAAATTAATGTATTTTTTTTCATATGAAGAGCATCTCTCTCATTATCTCTATTCTTGCAAACTCTAATTAGCTTGCAGAAGGTTGTCTCACCTGTGGTGAGAAACAATGCAGTGACACACTTCACTGGTTCTGCTTTAACACACACACACACACACACACACACACACACACACACACACACACACACACACACACACACACCCACACACACCATGGCATTTTTAAACAGTTGTGATCTAATGGTGCATATGGAGCTGTGAGTGGTCTACTCCGGTTATATGGAAAGATTTAAATCCTGAATTTGATGACTTACCAGTCTGGGCTCAATGCAGACATTTAATTTTTTTAAACAAAATTCAGAATTTAAAAAATGATTCACTTTCAAGTTACATCTATTTTCATTTTAGGCAAAATGCCTGTTTAGCCCAAAGTTATGGACTGGACACACTGGTTCCAGGCTGTCGTCTATAAACCAGTATGAGAGGACTGATATGTACATTTGCAAGAACAAGTTGGTGAGCATGGACTGTTGAAGCAGCTGGCTTCAAAATAGCTGAGCAGGAGTGATCCAACTCAAACACTAGAACAGAAAAGCTTTATTGTCATTGCACAATAACAGGACACGTGGGGTGTCAAACATTTAGAAAATATTTTTAAAGTAAAAGTCCCAGCCACTGCCATTCTGTGTTTTGGTTTCCCTCATCTTTGATAAATGATTTCACTCACCTGTCCCTGGGAGGAGACCCAAGGGAAGACCCAGGACATGTTGGAGGGACTATGTCTCTCAGCTGGCCAGGGAACACCTTGGGATTCCCCTGGAAGAGCTGGCCCAAGTAGCTGAGGAGAGAGAAGTCTGAGCCTCTCAGCTTAGGCTGCTGACTCCGGGATCTGACTCTGGATAAGCGGTTAAAAATGGATGGATGGATGGATGAAAGTGAGACAAATGTTGCATTTCTACTATTAGAGTTCCAAGATAATTCAGGGTGGGAGAAGGTGACTGGGAATATGCAATTACTCGGTCCTGTCAGCCGTTGTCTCCATACAAAATCTGCCCTTTCAGGACTTTGCACAGATTTCAGCATATCACGACCCTTTCAGTAGTAAGCGATCAGTGCCAAGAGTTATCCACGGACATAACATGGAAAAAATGCGTTATTCGATCAAACTCCGCCATAATTTAATGGTAAATGGTAAATGGCCTGTATTTGATATAGCGCCTTCTAGAGTCCTAGAACCCCCCAAGGCGCTTTACAACACAATCAGTCATTCACCCATTCACACACACATTCACACACTGGTGGGGATGAGCTACAATGTAGCCACAGCTGCCCTGGGGCGCACTGACAGAGGCGAGGCTGCCGAGCACTGGCGCCACCAGTCCCTCCGACCACCACCAGCAGGCAACGTGGGTTAAGTGTCTTGCCCAAGGACACAACGACAGCGACAGACTGAGCGGGACTCGAACCAGCAACCTTCCGATTACGGGGCGAGCACTTAACTCCTGTGCCACTGTCGCCCCATGCGGGGGACAAGTAGAGAGGCTGTGTAACATAAAAAACAGCATTCATTGACCAGAAGAGGTGCCATTTTATCCAGTGCACTTGGTGGACCACTAAGAGCCATACATTATGACGTTATGGGGGTTTTCTGACACATGTTGCTGCATTGGGAGTATACCAGTGGTGGGCAGTCAGGGCCAGCAAAGCCTTCTCTGCTGGCCTAAACATACTCAAAAGCGTAAATGTATTTTTTTTCCTTTGGTAATTATTTTTAAATAAAAAAATGTTTACTGGTCTATTTTCTTTATATCCTATTATAACCACTTGGCTGCGCTGCTTCCAGTGTTAAAATACCAAGGCTGGGTGTTATCCAATCAGATTTAAGCTAGCTTGTGTTTTCAGGCAGATTAAGTCTGCCCTAGGCCTTCAGAATCAATCGAGAAGCCCACTGTCCGCTGTAAGTGAACAGAGACGATCTAGTTGCGATAGCCAATCAGCTCACGAGTCAGCTTGGCCCGGGCCAGCTAGCTGGCCTCACGCAAAAGTTGACATGAACGCATCCTGTGATTGGATAAGCAGTAGTTAGAACTTTTCTAGCGGCATGAAGCAAAATATCAAAACTAAACACAGAGATTTGTATCTATAGGCAGCTATCGGTGTGTTTTTGAACACATGATGGCTGAAAGAGGAGAAGAGACAGACTTGGTTGCAGATTAATTTGCCACACCATTTTCCAGACGGACCTTTCAAGAAAAAATGGATCTTGTGAGAACGGGTCGTCTGACTCCAACGCTAGCTGGCTTGTCCCAGCAGGGGAAAGGATTTGTTCGTCATTTTCAGGCAAGCAACTATGAACGGTACCCATGGCTAACAGCTTCAGAGAACCGCTGCAGGTTATTCTGCTGGGAATGCCTGTTGCTCGCATCAGATGGATTTGGTAGCATTAAAGGGCGTTAAAACGTACGCCAGAAACACGACCGGACCATCGGACAGACACGTCTTTCAGCATTAGCCTCCATGTCCGTAGAAAAGGATCTACTCATGGACCTGAAGCGCACAGATAAACTGTACAGAGCCATTGAGGTTTTCCTGAGGAAAGAAAGAAGGATGGATTTTATTTTCAAATGAGCAGGAGAGGAGGAGATCCATGCTGGACATTTATGTTGGTGAGTGGAAACATTTTATTAGTATTTTTTAATGTTTTGCCATTTTATTTTGTTAATAATCAATAAATGGTAACGAAATAAAATGGCAAAATGAAATTATTCTGTGTTCTGTTTCTATGCAATTTATATTGTGAATGACGTGGTGTGTGCAGCTGCGCCAACATGTTCAATTGTTTCGCGGTACAATTTTCTCCAAAACAAATGCAAATAATGTGTTTGCTTTACTTATTTATTTTATTGTCTCATCTCTTAAACCCGTCTTTCATTTCTGAGATTTGACGGTATCCGTGGTCAGCTTCCTACTCTCAACTGGGAATGCGAGTTTGATTTTAAAGACTCTGGAAATTATGTGTCTTGACCAGCCACTGGTGTGTGTGTGTGTGTGTGTGTGTGTGTGAGGTTTCTCCAGCTGTGATGTCCTATTGATGGTATTTTTGGTGTATTAAATTAGATTGGACTGAATAGGAAATCACTGAAGGCCCAGGGGTGGAACGCACCGCCCGCCACTGGAGTATACAAAAGGTGATTTTATAACAGCATCACTGTTTATTTCTTTTCCTTCCATTTTGCTTTATCAGCAACTCTCTTATTTTTTCAAGTACTGGTTTTGTCAGCTAATATCATTTCCCACTGAGTAAAAGCCATACTTTGTAACTTTTTCCTATTGTCTTGAGTATGTGCTAAAATGACCCTTTACAGGGTTAATGAAAAGTCACGCTATCACCCTCTGTGGCCAGAATATCACACTTGCAACCTCTATGTGGCACTGCAGTCTGCTTCCAGCACGTTGCTTGCATACTTTAGATTCAGATTTTTCAGACTTCAGATTTATTGGCCAAGTAAAATTACATTTACAAGGAATTTGTCTTCGGTAGATGTTCGCTCTCTAAAACATACAACAACCATAATAAGTGAAGAATAAAAATACCTAAAAACACATAAGCTTTATGTAGCAGGATGAAATAAGCCTGCTCCATATGAAGTGGGTTGGTGCATACCGGCTCCTGTACTCATGAGGGTGCTATGGGTATAAAAGGGAGCTCTGCTCACAGTTGGACAATGCTAAGGAAATGCTGCATTCTGGCGTCAGCTGCTGTATTCAAACTGTGCCTCTGTGGGTGATCAGCTCTGCTTTGGTGGTATGTACTCTACAGGCTAATCAATTAGTTTTAAGGAGATTCATACTCAAACTGTGTTGTGCACTCAACAGCTTGGGCATTTGTTTATTTTGTACTGGGCGTGACGCTACTGCACATCCCAGAGTGAACTGAGCATTGGATTAGAGGTATGTGGCTCCTGTAGGGGACAGCATGTGAGTTGAACTAATCCAACTCAAGCTCTGTGTTAACACTCAGACAGATGTTGAACACCTGTGCGCTGCCGGGCGGGGAAGCTTCCTTGCGGCCTAGATGATACTAGCGGGCGGACCGGTAGGTGTGGGCCTCACCTTCTCCAGATGGTCAAAAAAAATAAGTTGTTGACTTGTACCTTTCCCTGCTTTCTCTTAGATTGTGCTCTGTGGTCTGGCGGGTGGCGCAGCTGTTTCGCTTTAGTTATTTGTTTCATTCAGTTTTCCAGTTCCTCCCCCCACGTGGGCTCTGCACGGACCACTGCACGGTGTCGGAGACTTTCCCACTCTCAGCGTGGGAGTCCAGAGGGGAAAACAACTGTGTTTTAATTAAGTGGTTTTTAATGATTGATCGTTTGTAACTCCCCTTTTCTTTTGTGCAGGCTGGGACAGGAGGTGGTGGCCTCGGTGGTGGCGGTCCCGTTTGTGCGTGTGCTGGTGCTGGTGCTGGGTTCCCTCACGTTGGAGTGAATTTCACTGTTGCCTGGGGTGACTTTATTATATTTTATTGCACTTGTTTCTTTTTGGGATTCACCACCCTGTGTGTCATTCCCTCCTACAGCTACTCTCAGTCCTGCAAGTTATTCCCTGTGTGTCTTGTTTTTAATCAGAGAAATTTTTAACCATATACATATATTTTATTTTTTTTTAATAAATCAATAGTAACTTTTGGAACCACGTCTCATGCCTCATTTAGTGGAAGGAACCTATGTGCTGCATTGTTGACAACTGTTGGCTGCTCCCTGAAAAAATAAAAGGTTACAGTGTGTTTGGAGCATGCCATATCTATAGCTCCCTTGTGTATAGAGCTCCGGACCCCACGTGACTCTCAGTTAGTAGACGCCATTTTGCAGGTAAAAAAAGGTAAACAAACACATGAACGTGAACGGGATCAGCTTGGATTTTACTTCGTTGGAGTTTACTTCACACTTTAAAACCGAAGAAATTGTTTTATATAGTCAGAAATTAAATAGACTAAACATCTCCGACCCTTACCGTGTCCCTGGGATACTTTTTAAAAACGCCAGAAGCTGTTGGAGCGGACTTCTTACCGGACCTGGCCGGGGAACCCCTTGGGATTTACCCGGAGGAGGTGGCTCCGGCGGCTGGGGAGAGGGAAGTCAGGGCCTCTCGACGCTACTGCCCCCGCAACCCGACTCTGGATAAGCGGATGAAAATGGATGGATGGATGGACAAATAACAGATTTACACGTAAGTAGTTCAAATAGAGTGCTGTGCTGTTTGAATGTATAAACTGAACGCCAAGAGAAATCACTAGTTTGATTTTTTTTTCCGTGAATAAAATAAATATGTCAGGCAGGAGCGTCTCAGGATCTGTCTGAGATCTGTCTCGGTGAGACAGATAATAGCAATCCAAAGTGCTTTTTATGTGTGATCTGACAATTGATCAACCATTGCTTAAAAATTAAATACAGCTTAGCCGGTTAATTGCTGTGATCATAAAACACGTAAACGGCAGCACGCAGAAATCACGAGGCAACGTTTTACGTGATGTTTACTTGTTGCTATGAGTAATAAGACAGAAAAAGCCACGCCAAAATAAGTTTAGGAAGCCCGCTAAGAATCGTAATAAAAGCATTTAAAATAAATACCATACACAGTTGAGGAAACGTTAGTTTAAGTACCTGATATGAAGCGGTCGCTGCATAAGCGAAATCCTTTACTCTCGGGGTCCCACAGTTTCATTTTAGCCTGGTCACTAGTGCGCTTTATTACAATGATCCAACGTTTGCGGCTCCTTCTACAGGATTCTTGGGGAATCCTGTAGATGGATCTTCCCTTGACTTGTCCCCGTCTGTTCTGGCATCCTGGGGCACAACAGGAATCGACCATATTTCCCGTGTGAGATTTATGACAACAAATAGTCTAGCTGCGGGCTTCTGCCTGCCAAAATGGTGCTGTTTCGATTTGAACTGTTGCATGCTGGGAGAAGTGACGTCAACTCCCGGAGCTCTATTGCCACATTTAGATAGTGAACATAGCTGATTTGTTTGATTTAGCGGTGAGCTGCTCCTGTAGACACTACACACAGTGAGGAGATAAGTTTAGCTTTTGGTTCTACTAAACAAACACTAGGGGGTGCTAAAATCAAGCCAGAATTGCCAAGAATGCAAATCAAATCCACCTTCTGCGACCCTGTCGGGAAGCCCAAGGCGCTGAACACGGTACATGAGAGAAACAGGTAAAAACATTAAAGCAGAAAACAAATGGGTAAAACAAGAGATAAAGAGACAGATGAAAGCAGGGAATTAAAATCAACATAAATGAAGGCCTAACTCAAACACATTCAGGGAATGCCAAGCTCTGTCTTTCCCTCATTCAGATGCAGATAGTTGGCCATTAGCCATGACCACCTCGTTAAGACAGGACACAAAGGACTCGATAGAGTGACCTTTCTCTTGAGACAATGGAGAGTAAATCTGGCAATCATCAGCATAGGGATGGAACGCTAGGCCATATTTATGAAAGATTGACCCCAGAGGAAGCAAATAAATGGCAAGCAAAAGAGGACCAAGGATCGATCCCTGCGGGACCCCCCAGCGGAGCCCCCCCAAGAAGAAAAAACATCACCCAGTTTAACACAGAATGTCCTGTTATGGAGATACGATCTAAACCAATCCAGAGCAGACCCTTTAATCCCAACCCATCGTTCCAAGCGATCAAGCAAGATCACGTGGTCAACTGTGTCAAAAGCTGCCATCAGATCTAACAACAGAAGCTCCACAGATGTACCCTGATCTAGTCATAGATAGATATCATTTAAGACCCTCAGTAGAGCCGACTCTGTGCTATGGCCAGATCTGAACCCTGATTGGAAGACCTCAAACAGATCAGAGTCAGCTAAGTGTGAGACCAGCTGCTGATAAACGACTTTCTCAAGCAGTTTTGATGTAAAAGGCAGGGTAGAGATAGGCCTGTAATTTTCGATCACAGAGACATCAGCACCAGGTTTCTTCAGGGTCGGCCAAACAACTGCTTCTTTCAAAGCAGCTGGGACAACACCTGTGATGAGGCTCCCATCGATAATCTGACCAAGTGATGGGCCACGACACGGAAAGGCAGCCTTCCAAAGACGAGGCGGCAGAACATGGAGAGCCAGATGGCTTCTGCCTTGCAACAAGCTTACTCAGCTCAGAATAAGAAATGGTTTTGAGGGAGCTCAGGGTGGGTGGTGATGGAGGAACTGGAACAGGGTTAGTCCAATAATAAAATGTGAATGAATCTGGGAAATGACAATGTTTATGATCAGTAGTTATAATAAGTAATATAACTTTATATGTTTCCACTAGAGACTGATCACACGTAATGTTAAGAATCACATGACACATTTCCTCTTTCCAATCCAATCAGAACCTTCCAGATCCGACGTGAGGCGTGTTTTGTTGGTGCTTGGTAAATCTGTCCTTTTTTGATTCGACCGTAAATCAAAACATCCAAATTATAAAACTATGCCCACGTTCAGTTCAAAGCTTTCTAGAGAAGTTGTCGGAGTGGCCAATTCGTAACTTTCCTCCTCAGCCGAAAGAACCTAACGACAAGCTGGATTAAATCTGTTGCTGTTCCACCTGCTGCAACGGTTCTTTTCAGAATAAAAGCCGAACCATCGACCCTTTTTGGGTCTCGCTAGATGCCAATAAAACTGTTGTGACCCGGAAGTATCTCAAGACTGGTGTTGGGGTTATTAGGAGCGAACAATTAGTAAGCTTCAACTTACTTTTGGATTCTTCAATAAATTCTGTAAATATGGGAATATTTACTGATTTATTAATTAATTAAGATATTCTTAGATATACGGGGCACCATTCCCCTTTTACCGGGGAAAAATTGAATCCAAAACTCTTATCAGTCTTTCTTGAAGTTCGTAGAATCCTCGGAGCAGAGACTTCTCTTCGACACAACAAAGCTACTGGACACAAAAATCTGAATTTTATAACATTTAATTAACAATTTGTCAAATGAATAAACAGTGGAATAGATGAATAATAACCGTGTGATATGATTGAAGATGGATGTGTTTGTATGTGATGGAGGATGTATGAATGGGGTCCTTTGTTCTCACAAAGGAGTAGTGTGTGTGTGTGTGTGTGCGTGTGTATGGATTCAAAATGGAGTCTTGAATACAAGATGGCTGACCCCTTTGTCTGGCTAAAGTGTGGGTGGCAACTTGCACTTTAACTTCCAAAGCACTTAGAATCAGTAGTAACTTAACCTTAAATCACTCAAAACATTTCAAAAGATCATGAAACAACACAAAAGATTAATCACAAATTAATATCTTTTAGTTTCAGCCTGGCCATGACAGAAACCATTTTAAGATACCAAACAATGATCAATAAGCAGTTTATTCTTTCAAAATGACCCGACGGACGTGTTTGGGACGAAAGAGGAAAACACGAAGCTACTTTTTAAGCAATAGCGCGATTTTATTGCTTATTCTGGACTATAGAGGAAACGGGAGAAGAAAAGGAGAGAAAAAAATGAGTTTTCTGATCACCAAAGCAGCAAGGCGTCCCCCGCTGTTATGACTTGACGGTTCTCCGTTTTTCTCCGCAGTTTCCAGCGTCATCCGTCGGTTTGATGCTTTCTCCGTTGTTTGGCGTTCACGAGTGTTTCTCCACGGGCTGGACAGAGACAGCAAAGTTTCTTTCTGTGCTGAGTTATAACTTACAGCATGCTTGATGGAGTTGTTGCTTTCCTCCGCAGTTCTGTGTCCTCAAACATCAGCTGGAGGGGAGCAGAAACGAGCAGATCTGATGGGCTTGCAGTTTAGTTTCCAGCAGTTCCGTGGGCTCCACTTGTGCACTTAGAGCTTCCGCGTGCTCAAGTTGTCGGAGCGTTGACAAGCGTGTCCTTACCGCCAGGTATCCTGGGCAAAAGAACGAGGATTCTTTGTCTCTGCTGAAGATTTATGGTCTTAGTTCGCGGGAAAAGCTCCACGGCTCCCCGCACATGCGCAGAACGTGTTTCTGGTACTAGGCGGTGACGTCATCACAATGCTTCCGTGTGCAAAGCATCATGGGAAATGAAGTTTCTTGGCGTTGATGTGATTATTTGCTTTTCAGAGCAATTTAAGCACAGTCATTTTGGAGAAAATCACTGCATAGTAATTTCCTCATGAGGTCAGACCCTCAACATTCCCCCTTTTGGTTTCGGGGATCGCGCCCAAAGCTCGATCGTCGGAAGCACAGATGGGTTTGTTCCTCATGAACGTAGGTCGACTTGATTGTCGGAAGCACAGGTGGGTTTGTCCCTTAGGACGTTGGTCTCCTTGGACGCCTTTGTCTTTGGTCTTGGCTTGGATCCTGGCGCCTTTGGTCTTTGAATCTGGTCAGGCACAAAGAGGATAGGAAACGGGATAGTCCCCAACGCGCATAACGAGAAGAAGCCACTCACGCAGGTGGTACGCAATGATGATGTCGTCCATGCGAGAGGTAGTAGTGTAGAAGGAGGAAGGTCGGTGGGCGGTTAACTCCACGAGTGGACACAAAGGCATCTCACCGCCGGCCATACAGTTCAGTTTATGGAGCACGCGGTGATGTACGAGGTCCATAGTTCGCAAACGCGCATTGACCTATGTGGTCCCAAGATTCCCCCCTTTTTGGTCCAAAGGGCGGATCAGGACAGTCTTTGGGCTAAAACAAGGACCATAAAACTAAGAGGTACTACAATGTGCTGGTGCGTCAGACAGAGTCATTGACAGACTGAGCTGGGCCGGCACATAACCACTAGTTAATATGTGACCAAGTACGAAACAAAAATACAGAAAACCCAAAAAAAAACATATAACATCCAAGAAAATTCATAGCAACCTTGAGGTCTCATAAAATACATTCTTAGGTCATACATTCAGTGTGTAGCTTATAAAGAATGTGACATAATGCAACACTCAGATAAAAATGTGAGGTAGACTAAAGTGAGAACTACTCTTAGGGTTACAAAATAACAAAGAAAATGTTGCTCACCCCCTTTAGACAGGTGTGGTACATTCACGCTTGGAGTCTCCCCGAACGCGGTCACGAGGCACACCGTAGGTGAGCAAGTGCATCTTATCTTGGAGTTTCTTAACACGCCTGTAGGCGGAATAAGCAATCACGGCCGTGATGAGCCATCCCATCCCCAGGGCGGCCAATGTGCAGATTAAGGTGGTATAATCTGTGTCAATGTAGCGTCTTGGGCGTCAAAGTAAGTTCACGCGGGGTTTGTGTGAACTTAACAAGTTTGGTTCCTTCAATCAGTAATTGTTGGTCAATTTCTAAATCGATGGTAAAGTTATAACCCTGGAAAGCGTCCATGATCTCAATCTCTGAGTCATGCTGTTCGAGGTTGAGGTGATGGAGTGCCAGGTTTCTAGTTCAAGGTGGAAATGCCTACCGTCCTTTCAAATACCCATGTTAGCATCGACTTAAACCTATAGATGTGAGGTGTCACAATCATGGGAACATAACAGGAAACCGAGTTCTAATTTTTCTGCATCACCATGAATGGGAATTGCACTGCCTAGGCTGTACGCTAGGTGGATTTATGAAAGGTGCACAGTAGAGGGGTAGCAGCTGTCAAGCTAACTTTGAGCAGGTCCAGTGGTACCAAGTACGGGGAAATACGACTTTCAACCAAGCTGTCCAGCGTGGAACTTACTTCCCTGAGCAGGTCCTGCATCAAATCTCTCACCACTCATGTGTACACAATATCCTGATGTATGGTTTCAGACAAAGTCTTGATTGCACGTAGAGATTCATTAATCAGAGCAGAATGTAGGTTGACAGTTACAAGAGTACCCTGTAAGGTTTTAGTAAGTACTTCCTGTTAGCGTTCTAGGAGGAGTTTCTCTTGGTTAGTGAAAATGACGGCGGGGGGGGGCTTGGTTCTTTGTCGGTTAGCACATGTTAGTGGGTTAAACGTGCACTTCCCCCTCTTTTCCATTTCCATGCATAGAACTATGTAGCGACTACGTCTACCTCCTGCGGGGAGTCTGGTCTCTGTACCCGCGGGGATGGTTTGACGTAGGGTTTGATTTGGTTTGCATGCACCCATTTGTAGACAGGCTCCTGTCTCGCTTTGGTGATGCGTAACCTGTATGCAACTGGAGAGAGTTTTGCCACGATCTCAAATGGTCCTGACCAGCAGGGCAGGAACTTCTTAGCTTTGCGTGCCGGTTGGGCGAACCGAAAGTAGAATACTTTGTCACCCACCTCGTATTCGCGGCTGGTTGTCTTTTGGTCGTAGTAGGCCTTAGCGCCTTCTACGTTGGTCTCCAGTTTCTTCTGAGCGTGCGCGAACGTAGCTCTGAGGTGTGTTTTCAAGTCTGCCACATACTGATGAGCGGTATAGGCAGTGGCAACACTGACATCCTCTGGGTGATACAGGAGGTGCAGTGGTAGAGTCATCAGTCTGCCGGTCATCATCTCAAAGGGCGTAACCCCAGTGGATCGCTGTGGAGTGGACCGTATGGCCATCAGGACCAGAGGGAGCTTGACGTCCCAGTCCTTCCCAGTGGAGCAGACGTACTTTTTGAGCATAGAGACGACCGTGCGGTTCATCCGTTCGACCTGTCCGGATGACTGTGGGTGATAGGGGAGGTGGAATCTCACTTCCACTCCCAGAAGTTCAAACAGGGACGTCATTACACTGGATGTGAAATGAGTTCCCCGGTCAGAGTCAATGGAGAGTGGAAGTCCCCATCGACTGAAAACGTGGTTAATCAGCAGTACAGCGGTTGTGACGGCTGTATCGTTTGGCGCTGGAAGGCACTCAACCCACTTTGTGAAACTGCAAGTTACAGTTAGCATATATTTGTTTCCTCTTGCCGATTTGGGAACCGGTCCAACCCAGTCGATCTGCAGGTGGGACCAAGGGAAGGTTATTCCCCTGCGTTGCAGTGGTGCTCTAGCAAGCGGCTGGGAGGGTTGAAACTGGGCACAGATGAGGCAGCCTTGGACATAGCTGTGTACGTCCTTGGACATCGATGGCCAATATGCTACTTCTGTCAGTGACGCGAGGGTAGCTTTTGCTCCACGGTGACCTCCAACCGGAGTGTCGTGGGCGTAGGCAATCATCACTCCTCTGTGGTCGAGTGGAACAACCCAGCGCGGCGGACTGTGATCGTCACGCATGTAAACTAACAAATCGTTTTGTAGTTTCAGGTGCGCGAGTTGACGATGCAGGTTTACCAAATCTTGGCTTGCACCAATAGGTGGTGATGGTTGTTTAGACATCGGGCCCTTTTGGAGAAGCTCGCGGATGAGCTTCAGGTCACGATCTTGTTCCTGCATGGTGACTAGGTCCGCGTCATGTGGTTGTCTGCCTAGAAACACGGGTACCTCAACGGTCCGAGGTTCGTCTGCCTGTTTAGCATGGCGACGAGTTATCGCGCAGACCTCGTGAACGGCCTTGGGTGGAAGCCACTCGTCTTTGAATTCCCAGCAGGTTCCCTGGTCAGCACCGAGCTTAGCAAGGCGGTCAGCTTCGTCATTACCATCTTTCTCTGGACCTAGGGTCCTGGAGTGACCTTTGACCTTTTTCCAGTAGACCATTATGCCTTTCTCAGTGGTGAGCAGATCACACGCTAGGAATAACTCCGAGTGTTTCACGTCTCTGTTCCTGGCATTTTTCATGTTGTTCTCCTTCCACATGGGGAAGTGAGATATGAAGCTGTGTCTAGCGTAGTTTGAATCTGAGCAAAGGACGATTTGAGTGATGTCCAAGGCTGCCGCCTGCTGGAGGGTTATCAACACTGCAGCAATTTCGGCGTACTGACTAGACTTTTGGCCCAACCGGTAGTGATTTGGTTGCTTAGTGTCACAGTCCACCCAAACGACTCCAACCCCGGCACGGAGCTGGCCTTCGTGAAGGTAGGCGCATCCGTCAGTGTAAACTTTCGGAAGCCCTTGGCAAACATTCTCATCAAAGCAGCGATGATTGGATGCGGTCGGGTAGACTGCGGCAGGTGTGTCCAGGGGGCCCATGACGGAGTCAGAGTCACAGTGCTGGCAGCCTGCTAGCCCTTGTCCTAGCGCTAGCTTGGTGTTCTGACCATACTTGACCTCAATGTTGTATCCTTGGAGCACCATCATCCATGTCGCAATGCGGCTGTTTGACACTCTTCCTTCGCGCAGTCGCTGGCTGTTTAGGAAGGTAACAGGCTGATGACACGTTTCAATGATCACTTTCTGTCCACCGATGTAACTACGAAAGTGTTCGACGGCCCAGACTGTAGAGAGGAGAGCTCTCTCGCAGTCTGAGAACTGGAGTTCCACCTTGCTCAGAGGCTTGCTGGCGTATGCCACAACTCTCATGTCCTGATCGTGTTTCTGCTTCAAAGCAGCGCTCAGGCAGTGAGAGGAGAAAGTCGCCTCTATGTAGAACTCTTTATCCTTGTCTGGGTAAGCCAGACAGGGTGCGGACGCCAACTTCTGTTTTAGGAACTGGAAGGAGTGTTCTTGGGGTCTGTCCCACACGAAAGGTGTGTCGTTCTGAAGCAGCTCAGTGAGGGGCCTCGCTATTTCAGCGTACTCCTCAATGAACTGCCTGGAGTAGTTGCAGACTCCGAGGAAGCTCCTGAGTTCGGTCAGATTAGCTGGGGCTTTGATGTCCTGAATGGCTCTAATGCGTCCTGCTTGGGGCTCGACTCCATTAGGGCCAACCAGCAGTCCAACATACTCCACTTTGGTTCGACACCACTGTCCCTTGAGAATCGCCAATTTAGCTCCGGCGTCAGCGAGCTGTTGCAGCACGTGACGGAGTTCGGCCAGGTGCTCCTCGAAGGTTCGACTCCTCATCAAGATGTCATCGACATATATGAGGTTCCCTCTGGAAGCAGCATCTGACATGGCTTTGTGGAGGAAGATGTTGAACTCGGCAGGTGAGTTAGAGTAGCCAAAGGGGCAGCGGTTCCAAGTATATTGGCGATTTCCAAAGGAGAAAGCCAGTTTATACTGGTCCGCCGGCTCAACCTTCATGGTCCAGAAGCCGTTGGCTACGTCAACCGTAGAGAAGAAACGAGCATCTCTGACTCTGGCTAGCTCCTGATCTAAATGGATCATAGGCCACCTGGAGAGAGGTACTTGTTTGTTCAGTGCACGATAGTCTATGGTGAGACGCCATTTCCCAGTCGGTTTCAGAACCGGCCAGATGGGAGAGTTGTAAGTGGAGTTACACTCTCTGATGATGTTTTTCTCCTTCAGCTGATCGAGGATCTCTTGGATCGACTCATAAGCAGCGAGGGGAATCTTGTACTGACGTACAAAAGTAGGAGGGGCATTCGGGTTCGTTGGAATGCGAACCGTGTGCAGGTTTGTGAGTCCACAGTCCAGGGAGTCCCTGGATAAGACGGACTGAAACTCATAGAACAGGCTTCTAAGCTCTGCTCTCTGCTCCTCTGACTCCAGCGCATCCGCTTTGTCAAGCTGCTGGCTGACTTCGGCCTCGAAGCCGTCATAAGGTTCAGAGGAGGAGGGTCTCTGGTGTTCCGGGCTTTCAGCCGGTGACTCAGAGGGTTGAGTACTTATTGCAAAAACCGTTAGACACTGACCACCGTCAGTATCTAAGGTTGCACTGCAAATGGGTTCCTCAGGAAGGGCTTCATGCCGCTTGATGGTAATCATTTGTGAAGGGAAAGTACTGAATGTGTCTACACCAACCTGTCTGTCGTTCAAGAACAACGGAAGTTGTCCGATCACGGGGACTGACAGTTCGAAGTCATGGAATGAGCTATCTATCAGCATGCCCAAGGGCTTTCCTGCCGGCATGTGGATAGGACTCCGGGTCGGATTTTCGACCAACAAGTAGGCAGAACGATTGTTCAGCTCCAAGAGTGGCGTGCCACAGACGGCTAAGTTGAGCTCCAAGAAGTGCGGTGATGGCTGGAAGAAGGCCTGTGTGCCTGGCAGCTTCTGATGCTTCATCAGAGTCAGACGAACAGGCACCCCTTTGACCAATGGGGGCAGAACCGTGCTGGCTTCAACCACTGCACGGCAGGCCTGTGGAATGGTCTGACCGGACAGCAAGTGTTCAGGGCCTTCTGAGCGAGGCTCAGAGGATGGTGTGGCTCGGGCCCAAAGGACTTGATTGCAAGTGTCCAGCTGGGCACCGAGTCGAACCAGCAGATCTGCTCCGATGAGTGCAGGTGGATCAAGCTGTGGTATGATGCTGAATGTATGTGTGAGCTGTCTTGCTCCAAGTTGGATAGTCAGAGAGCAGACCTCTGGCGCTTTCAGGAGCCTCTGCGGCCAAGTAGGTGACAAGAGCCGATGGCTACGTGTCACGCTGACCAGAAGGGGGTCCTTCTGACGCAGGTGTTCAAACGTCTGCTGGCTGATGGCTGACTTTTCAGACCAAAGAGCAAGGCGAGCATCTGAGATGTGGGTGCAGTTGATGGTAAGACCACCAACTATGTGTGGTGCATATGGCTGCAGGCTGACGTTCTTCAGCGAGCAGAGAAAAGATGAATGTGCGCGGAGCGGAGTTCCAGGAGCGGTTTCGTGCCTTTGCAGGCGGTCATCGTCTGTGGGAGCCGTAGGGAGGGGCATGACCTTGGAACAAGGGTTTTGCGGCTCACTTATGCTGACTTCAAGAATGGAGGATGGTCGGCTGCTATCTGGGTTCCAGGGCTTAGGTGTGTCCACCTGGGCCCACAGTTGACCCTTCTGGCAGTCGATGAGGGGAGCTAGACGTTCAAGCAGGTCCTGACCAATGAGAAGTGGTTCAGTGTCTAGCTGGCAGACATAAAACGGGTGAACCAGAGTCATGTCTTGGAAGGTGATGTCCAGCCACGCCCGGTGAGTGATACACTCCCGGGTCTGGGTGTAGCTGGTGATTTTCAGGTCACAGGGTTCTACCTGGACTGGTTTCCCGAGCGACCGCATGGTGTCAGACACGCGATGGAACAGTGTGGAGCACATCAGGGTGATTTCTGAGCCGGTATCCAGCAGAGCATCAACCTGTATGCACCCACCTACGTTGGTGCTACAGTACAAACGGCGAGCATGATCATGGTTTGTTAAGTCACCAAGGAACTTCAGAAATTTAGTATCAGGTTTCTCTGGGGGGTAGATTTCAGGAGACTCCTGTGATCTATCAGTAGTGTTCCCCCAGCTGATCAGGTAGGTCCTGGCCACGCTGGGAGGTTGAGCCACGCCTAGTCATGCGGACGTTGGCTCTGGGTCTGGCTTCTTAGAAGCAGACTTTGGTGCAGGGGTCTCATCTGCAGATCTCAGCTGTTCCTTCTGTTTAGCTAGGAACTGCTGAAACATCTCCTGGAGGTCGGCTTTGGTCAAGTACTCACCTGCGGACTTGTGTTCGGGACCTACCTGTGGGCGGCGCTCCTTAAACCTTCCACTGTTCCGACCTGCCTGCCGTTGGTTTTGGTTGGGCCACTTCCTGTCTGATTGTCCAGACCTAGGCGGCCAATCAGCACCCCCCTTCCCCTGTTGAGGAGATTGGGACTGCTTTTGCGGTTTAGCAGGTCTAGGTTTAGCAGATTTTGGCTTAGTGGGTGGAGCTTCTGTGCCTTCGAGCTCCAAACGCGGCTCGGCGTCGGGAGCTAGGTGCATAACGCGGTGATGTGCGTCAGGCTTTTGGGGCTTTCCGCCGGCTTCCCAAGCCTGTTGAGCGTATCTCCTAATCTCCTGAGTTGTCAGTTTTTTCATCCGACAATACATTGAGACTTCGGAGCGAACACACTCGTGCAGGTTGTGAATGAACAGGGATCTGAAGGCAGGGTCTTCCTCGAGCCCAGGGCCGTTTCGACCTTGGAAATAAGCACTTTTGAGTCGGCGATAATACTCTCTGGGGGGTTCGTTCCTCCCGTGTTTGATGGAGAAGGCCCCCATTGTAGCTGACGCAAAGTCTGCATACGTGGCGTATTCATCTCTCAACGCTCGGCAGAGCGAGGAGTACCGATCTCGAATGTCAGGTGGTAGAGTTTCCATGAAACCATGCACCGTTCTAGATGTGGTTTTCCAAATTAGCTTGAGCTTTTCCCTTGAAGAGGGTGCTGGAAGATCAAGCAGACAACGTTCTATCTCCCTGAGATAATCGTCGACATTGGATTCATTGGTGTTAGGATCAAAACGTTCTACGTCTTTAGCTAGCGATTCAATTTGACGTACACGGAGCCCTGACTCACGGTACGGCGCGTCATCCTCTGACTCTGACCCACGGTCTGTCTCAGAGTGCGCTGGATATCGCTGGTGTGCTCTGGGCTCCCAATGTTGACTCCTGGGGCCCAAATCGGGGTTCGGCATGTTGTGGCGGGCTGCTGGCACGTCACGTGGGTGTCTTGGGAGGTCCTCCTCCCGGGGCACGTCTGCGTAGTGCAGCCTGCGTCTTTCAACTGGGGCTTCTGCGTAATACGCTCTGTCCGGGTACGGACTGGCGTATGATGCTTGGTCATGCAGCTGGTTATCGGCATGCCGAATACCGGAGTAGCTAGGATGGGTGGATGGTTGAGGTGCAGGTTGGGCTTGTGGATAACCCCAGCCGGCACCTTGCACCCTTCGTGGACTGGGGGAGCGGTCTAAATAGAGGTGCCGCTCAGCTGGTCGACTTCTCACTGATTGAGAAGGCCGTGAAGATGAGGGTGGTGGTCCAACCTGGGGTTCGAGGGCGAACTGCCCTCGGCCCCTAGGTGGTCCTGAATGCCCTAGAGTGTGTGTAGGGAACGGGGCCGAAGGTTGGGACAGATAAGCTTCGTCTCTCCCCTGCGGCATGCGTCCGTCCAGAGAGTCAAGGTGTTTCCCCCCTTCCCACTGTCTGTTGTCATCAGCAGAAGGGGGCGGGGTCTTCTCCCCATCTTCCCCAGAATCGGTGCTGGTGTTGTCTTCCTCGATCAGCCTTCCATTTCGCTGTTTTTCAGCTAGCATACTCTGGAGGTTCATGATCTTCTGACCACGTTGGAGTCCTCTCTGATAGAGGATCAGGGCTAACTTAGCTAAGTGAACCTGGATTGGTTTTGTACCATCCGGGTTTTCTATTTGATCAATTACAGCTTCTAGCTCGACGCTACGCTGTTCTTCAGTGAAATCCCTAGAAGGGTAGTCGGGTTCTCGAGCAACCGCGACCAGTTTGGACAATATTTGTCCAGAAAGTAGGCCAGGTTCATAGTCGTGGGCCGCAGCGTCACCTGGTTGCTGGGAGTTGGTCAGTTCACTACTCTGTCCCTCCATTTTAACAACCGAACCAAAAATAGCCTAGTAGAGCTTCTGCAGATAGCTCAAACTGCACCTTTTGGGCAGCAACTGCTAGCTTTGTAGCAGAAAAACACTAAATTAACCTTTGTGCGCACAGGTTTTAGCGTTTTAAGATTGCACGGAATGCCGTGACTGATGCTTAAAATACTATTCCTTTCAGTATTTTAGCAAAAGCTGGTGCGTTGCCGTAGCAACGTCTTACAACACTTGCAGTGTTAAATATGCTAGTTATTCCTTCAGAATATTAGCAAACAGGGTGTTATCAGTCTTTGAGTGAAGGTTTCAGTTAGTTATAATAGCCACTGTGAGTTAAAGTCGCTAAATTAGCAGTTAATTTTAGCCTAAAAGGGTTAGTCAGAATTACTTACACGCTGCACCTTTAATGAGGAACTGAATTTTAACCTAAAAGGTTAGCCAGAATTAATTACACGTTGCACCTTTAAGGAAAAACTGAATTTTAACCTAAAAGGTTAGCCAGAATTAATTACACGTTGCACCTTTAAGGAAAAGCTGAATTTTAACCTAAAAGGTTAACCAGAATTAATTTACACGTTGCACCTTTAAAGAAGCACTGAGTTACTGGTGAGAGTTCGATGCAGCTTCCTGCTCAGCGAAATCAGCACCACTCTGTTGCTGGTTCAAGGCTGAACAACGGATTATTTTTAATTCAAGCTCTTTGGATTTATTTGTTTGTTTGTGCCGGATAGAAATCTCTGTGTATCCAAGCCTCACGCGGGGCACCAATAAAATGTTGGGGTTATTAGGAGCGAACAATTAGTAAGCTTCAACTTACTTTTGGATTCTTCAATAAATTCTGTAAATATGGGAATATTTACTGATTTATTAATTAATTAAGATATTCTTAGATATACGGGGCACCATTCCCCTTTTACCGGGGAAAAATTGAATCCAAAACTCTTATCAGTCTTTCTTGAAGTTCGTAGAATCCTCGGAGCAGAGACTTCTCTTCGACACAACAAAGCTACTGGACACAAAAATCTGAATTTTATAACATTTAATTAACAATTTGTCAAATGAATAAACAGTGGAATAGATGAATAATAACCGTGTGATATGATTGAAGATGGATGTGTTTGTATGTGATGGAGGATGTATGAATGGGGTCCTTTGTTCTCACAAAGGAGTAGTGTGTGTGTGTGTGTGTGTGTGTGTGTGTGTGTGTGTGTGCGTGTGTATGGATTCAAAATGGAGTCTTGAATACAAGATGGCTGACCCCTTTGTCTGGCTAAAGTGTGGGTGGCAACTTGCACTTTAACTTCCAAAGCACTTAGAATCAGTAGTAACTTAACCTTAAATCACTCAAAACATTTCAAAAGATCATGAAACAACACAAAAGATTAATCACAAATTAATATCTTTTAGTTTCAGCCTGGCCATGACAGAAACCATTTTAAGATACCAAACAATGATCAATAAGCAGTTTATTCTTTCAAAATGACCCGACGGACGTGTTTGGGACGAAAGAGGAAAACACGAAGCTACTTTTTAAGCAATAGCGCGATTTTATTGCTTATTCTGGACTATAGAGGAAACGGGAGAAGAAAAGGAGAGAAAAAAATGAGTTTTCTGATCACCAAAGCAGCAAGGCGTCCCCCGCTGTTATGACTTGACGGTTCTCCGTTTTTCTCCGCAGTTTCCAGCGTCATCCGTCGGTTTGATGCTTTCTCCGTTGTTTGGCGTTCACGAGTGTTTCTCCACGGGCTGGACAGAGACAGCAAAGTTTCTTTCTGTGCTGAGTTATAACTTACAGCATGCTTGATGGAGTTGTTGCTTTCCTCCGCAGTTCTGTGTCCTCAAACATCAGCTGGAGGGGAGCAGAAACGAGCAGATCTGATGGGCTTGCAGTTTAGTTTCCAGCAGTTCCGTGGGCTCCACTTGTGCACTTAGAGCTTCCGCGTGCTCAAGTTGTCGGAGCGTTGACAAGCGTGTCCTTACCGCCAGGTATCCTGGGCAAAAGAACGAGGATTCTTTGTCTCTGCTGAAGATTTATGGTCTTAGTTCACGGGAAAAGCTCCACGGCTCCCCGCACATGCGCAGAACGTGTTTCTGGTACTAGGCGGTGACGTCATCACAATGCTTCCGTGTGCAAAGCATCATGGGAAATGAAGTTTCTTGGCGTTGATGTGATTATTTGCTTTTCAGAGCAATTTAAGCACAGTCATTTTGGAGAAAATCACTGCATAGTAATTTCCTCATGAGGTCAGACCCTCAACACTGGTCTAGTCGGCAACCGCTGCTTTTCCTACCGGCTTCGGTTCCAGAGAAGGTCAAGCTGGACCTCGACATTCCTGATCTAACGGGGACTTCCGCAAAGGGTACGTAGGCTGGCAGAATGGCATCTCAATGTGTGTTATGAATCTCCAACCAAGCTTAGCATGAAACATCATCTTCACTCCCATCAGAACTAATCGTTTCTCTGGATCTGCTGGTTCTGAACATATTCACACATACACCACTCTGAGTCTTCACCTTAGTTACACCATTCACCTAGTGTTAAAGTTAGTCTAGTTTTAATTTGTTTAGTAATAAATCTTTAAACTTTTAAAACTTGACTCTCACTCTCTTTTCTTGAAGTTAATACGAAGTGTTTCTCAATCCCTGCAATAAAAAAGATCCGATCTTATGATTAAATTTAGTTAAAGATCCATTAAGGTGATATTTCATACTTCGTGATATTTCACATTTTATGGTTTCTAATTAAATGTAGGAACATCTTCTCTACAACTTTAACCTTACAGACGTACAGTCCACAAACTTTGCAACAGTTTCTGCATCCAGGGCTCTGAACCTAGTAGCTGGTGCTTCACACACAGGGACAGGACATAGCAACGTAACATCACAGAGTATTGGAGAGTGGTCAGAGAACACAGGAGGCAAAGTCTCGAGGTTCATGACAGTGAGACCAAAAGAGAGAATCAGGTCCAGGGTGTGACCCCTGGCATGAGTTGGGGACGATACCCATTGAGATAATTGAGTGAATCTAGCAAATTCAAAAAGCCTTTAGCAAGCACATTGTCAGGACAGCAGATTTGGATGTTAAAATCACCAAAAAATAGGACATAGTCCTATTTTAGGATACAGTCTGCCACAAGATCATAGAAATAATTTAGGAAGTTAGAGTCTGTCTTTGGAGGGTGATAAATAAGCACAACGAGCAGGCGGGGAGAGATGCACAGTTCAAATAGGCACAGTTCAAAGGAAGAAAATGACATAATGGGTGTAAGCTCTTTACAAGGAAAGCTGGATTTAAAAACAACAACAAGCCCACCACCTCTGCCCCACGATCTAGGGATATTAAAACAGGAGCTGCCAGGTGGTACCAGCTCCAGCAGGGCGCTTGAGTCACCAAATGGGATCCAGGACTCACAGAAGCACAGAAAACTCAAGCTATGTTGAATTAAAAAATCCCGAAAAATAAAAGGTTTGTTCTGCACAGACCTGGCATTGACCAGACCACAGGCAGTCCAAACAACAATGCCATCCGTGAGGTTCCCAGCGCGCAGCACACGCTACATCAACAGGAGGACAAAGCCTCAGCAGCGCAGCTTGATCATAAGTTACCAGAGACGCCACATCGTTCATAAAAAGCATCAGTGTTACAAGCCATCTTCCGAGGCTAGCCTTACTCTTCAAAAGATAACGTCTCAGGGTTGACTTGTATTTCTATTTGCGTGGGCGTGACACCAGCCACTCTTTAAAACGCTCTCACTCTGTAGGAGCTGATTAGCAATCACTGCTAACCTAGACTCTGATTCTGGCAAAACCAACTTTATGCAGCTCAAGGGAGACTCAGTTTACTCACAACACACCCTCAGTCCATGAAGCTTATGTACAATTCAGGTTAAGACCCTTGCCAGCTGTTCCTTTTATGTTGAGGAGACAACTGACTTTACCTGTAGCCTAGGATGGAGGAAACAACTTATATCAATTACACCTTGGGATGGCATTTACAACCAGCATCTCACCTTTGCTCGGTTACCGTCAGGAGGAGACCCCACTTGTAAATCCTTTTTTTGTTCCTCGAATCCGAGGAACTAAGTTTTATTTCACACAGATGAAAAAAGAATAATAATTCAAACGGAATCCCAACAAAGTGGGTTAAAAAGTGAAACAACTCTTTGCCAATAAACCGAGTTATAGCAAAGTTGAGCTGAATAAGCTCTCCAAAAATGACACTAGGTCAGGCATGATTACCCCTTCCTTTTCTTCTGCCCAGGATCAAATGGTCATCTCCGGCATTAGCTGGACAAGATGTCTAATTTATATGTTTATAGCATCTTGACCAACTCCACAGAGGATAAAAGATAACATACATGCTTACTCCCAACATCTGTTCAGGTCAAAACAGGCAACATCAATCATTTGACCATATCAGCAGAGTGCAGGCACATCACAAATTTACAACATCACAATTCAGGGGGCTAGAAGGCTGCCTGGACACGGACACACACACAAACATGATAAGAGAAGGTAACAGGCCTTTAGCTTGGTTTCACACACACACGCACACACACACACACACACACACACACACACACACACACACACACACACACACACACACACACACACACACACACACACACACACACACACACACACACACACACACACACACACACACACACACACACACACACACACGGATACACCTTGTAGAGCCTAGAGTTGATTTCACATAATGAAAGACATAACCCAGACTTAATTCCATACATTAACACATCTGATTATACTCCATACAACAATCAGAAACAACAAAAGTGCATAAACGCCAACTTAAAAGCCAATAAAATGCAAGGTTCCATTGCGTGAAGAGGACGAGCAGCTCGCTGCGTGCACCCGCGCAATCACCATCTTGAATGCTGTAAAGTCCTGTAAATGCATCTCAAACCAGCATGAGTCCCACCCAGCGACTCTACTGGGAATTTTTTGAGTAAAAACACTAGTTAAGGTACTCCTTTAGTTCCTGAAATGATAAATAACCTGCACTTGAATAGCGCCTCTCAGAGTAAGGACTTCAAAGCGCATTACACTACAGTGTATCATTCATCCATTCACACACTGATGGTGATGAGCTACAATGTCACCACAGCTGCCCTGGGGTGCACTGACAGAGGCATGGCTGCCGAGCACAGGCGTCACCAGTCTCTCTGACCACCACCAGCAGGCAAAGTGGAATAAGCGTCTTGTCCAAGGATGCAACAGCAGAATTCTCTGTCCAGAGCCGGAATCGAACCTGCAACCTTCCGATTACTGGACAACCCGCTCAACCTGTTAGGCTACTGCTGCCCCTATGGAAATGGTCCTGTCGGACTGGCTCAGTAAATTTGAAGACAAGCGCACTCTGAAAATGTCTAGTAGAGTTACTCAGAAGTTCAGAAAGTTCAAACAAGGCTCTTGGAGCTCTGCAAACTTTCTCAGTGGACCAGTGGTAAAGTGTCTACTCTGGGACTGGGAGATTGGGGTTCAATTACCAGTTGGTTCATGCAAAATACTTAATAAATGGGACCCAATGCCTCCCTGTGTGATGCTCAGCTTTATAGGGTTGGACTGAGGGATTAAACTACCATATGGTTCCCAAGCGCAGCCACAGCTGCAGCTCACTTCCCTTCATGGGATGTATTTCACCAGAGTGTGATGACTAATGAGACTTTAAGTTTAACTCTCAAGAACATTTTGAGGCTTTCATAAACTTCCATGTGAATGTTTGCAGGTTGTCTCAGCGGTTGCAGCTGCAAACTGGTTTAAGGGAAGGAGAAACATGCATAATCAACTGATGTCAGTCTTATAATTTTACACGTGTCTCCACTTGGTTGAGTTTCTCATCCAGTAGCTCACCACAGGGAAGTATCTTTGCTTAAAATACTGCCTATTACTAAATTAGAACCCAGACTCTCTGCTGTTTACTCGTCTTCCCACAGGTGAATTCCTGTCAAAACCAAAAATGGTTCACTGAAGTGGAATAGACAGAGTTCCCTCTCCTGCTGGGTTATTTTTATGGTTGAAAATCTTTTCACTGCATCAGGACTTCTGCATTGACACTTTGAACAAAATTGTTGGGAAGACTTTGGTTCCACCAGCGACTCAGCAGCTGCCAAGCTAATGATATTTTAATGAAGTGATGGCGTGGTGGTGCACATGGGAACATTAGTGTGAGTTTTAAATACCGGGGAGTTTTCATGAAAGAGTACAGTTTTATTGTGGATTTACTTCATTCTTGCAGGGGTCTGACAGCTAATGGGAAGCAGTCTTGTAATTGCTTTTCTGCATGTCCCAGGCCACACGGAACAGCTGCATTTATGCTGGCACTTGGATCATAAAGAATAGGACAAGACTCCTTGTTAAAGCCATCTCTTACACTCTGTCCCACAGACAAGCAGGAGCAAATTGCAAATTGAATTAAAGTGGCTCCTCTCTTGTATAGAAGATTTTTAAAGGCAAGAAATAGAATCTTACTTCAGCTTTTATCAGTAACAGAGTTGGAAATAAAGATAATAGCACAAGTTGAATGTTTTCATCCAAAATTCGATACACAGCTTTTGAATATCGATGTAATATTGCAGGAAAGAAGATCGCGATGTCTTGCCATATTGATATTTTCTTACATCTCTATAAGCCAAGTGTGCAACAGTGTGAAAATGTGCTGCACAAAACATTTTTAAAGTCCACTTTTAAAGCACAGTTATACATAAACCAAAGCACAGGCAGACACAATGAGAGTCTGTCTGATTATCTGCCTGCAGCTCATATGGAAATCCCAAAGGAAAAAACTCTGTAAATTTGTGATCTTTTAAAGACAAGAACTTGCATGTGTTGTATTGAATTTTTAGGTAACTATAACCAAATGTGACCTATTTTTTCCAATTTAAAAAGCCACTGTCACCACCTGTACTGTGTGTAATCCCCTAAATCCTCCTAATATTTCCTTTGTGACATGAGAAATAACACGAAGGCGCCCACACACAGTGTTTTCCTGCAATAAAAACTTCATATAAAAACAATTGATGCTCCTGGTGAAACCTGGGATTTAGTGCCAAGTTATTCACAGAAGCAAAGTTTGTTGGAGATAATTGTGGAACAGGGGTATAATTGTAAGCTTGGAGAAAAGCAGGAAATAGACATGAAGAAACCTATTTTGAATATTATGCTCTACTAAATAGCCACTTCACTAGTTTTTCTTAAAATGCTAATTATTTGGTGTATGACTTGGTCCACATCTTAGCATAGTCCAAAAATGCTCACATCAAAAATCTGTCAACATTTGGTTTTGGACTGGAACGATCTGGTGAGCTGAATTTAAGTTACGAAGAACAGAATTAGCAGTTTGATTTTATATTAAGAGGATGAAAGTTAACACACTATTTTCTATAATGTGTTATTTGAAAAAAAAAATTTCAATTTAAAAATCCATCCATCCATCCATTTTCTGCCGCTTATTCAGAGTCGGGTTGTGGGGGCAGCAGCCTAAACCAGGAAGTCCAGACTTCCCTCTCCCCAGCTACTTGAGCCAGCTCTTCCGGAATAATCTGAAGGCGTGCCCTAGCCAGCTGAAAGACCTAGCCCCTCCAGCGTGTCCTGGGTCTTCCCTTGGGTCTTCTCCCAGTTGGACGTGCCCAGAAAACCTCACCAGGGCGGCGTCCAGGAGGCGTCCTGACCAGATGCCCGAGCCACCTTACATGGCTCCTCTCAACGTGGAGGAGCAGCGAGTCTACTCCGAGCCCCTCCCGGACGACTAAGCTTCTCACCCTATCTCTAATGAAGAGACCAGCCATCCTGCTGAGAAAACTCATGTCAGCCGCTTGTATCTGCAATCTTGTTCTCTCAGTCACTACCCAAAGCTCGGGACCATAGGTGAGGGTAGGAACGTAGATCGAGAGAACTTTGCCTTCCGGCTCAGCTTCACCACGACAGTTCGGTTCAACACCCGCATCACTGCAGATGCAACACCAATCCGCCTATCAATCTCACGCTCCAGCTTTCCCTCACTCGTGAACAAGACCCCAAGATACTTAAACTCCTCCACTTGGGGCAGGACCTCATCCCTGACCTGGAGAAGGCCTTAAATTTTAGAACTAAAGTCAACATCACAACATTCCTTACAGACCCAACATGTTAGAATTTTATTGTGAAATAATCACAAAACAGCTAACTGATGTTAGAGTAAGTGGAGCTGACACTATGGTGTCCTCCTGTATTTAAAGGTCAGGGGCTTATTTGTAAAGCTTGCTTACGCACAATACGGGGTCGGAAAACTGCGTGAGCAACTTTCCACGCAAACTTTGGGATTTATGAAAGAAAACTTTGCGGAAAATCGTGCCCAACTTTAGGTTGACTAAGGACCTTGCTTACGTACATTTAGGACATGGAGAGCACCTGTAGTGCTGCTGCTGAGAAGGATACAATTATGACATCCTGCAGCATTATCACTTGCACTGCTTTGTTTTCACACAGAACAAGACACCCCCCCCCCCCCCACACACACACACACACACAGCCTGAAGTGCAGAATATGGAATGCAGAATATCAGCAGGGGGACAGATTGAGACAGAATGTCATGCGTCTGTGACAGTGTGTGTGTTCCGTCACTGTGACCCAAATGATCATGTGCCCTGGCTACTTGGACAAAGGAGATCTCTGCTTGGGTGACTGGTTAGCGTGTGTGACTTTCACCTGGGAGTCTTGGGATCGAATCCCAAATGGGCCATTTTTTTTATATCCACCACAGATCTCTCTGAAGAATTCACAGCATTGATGGCTTCCGCAACGCTGTGCCACTCCGTGGATTTTCATTATTTGTTTTGCAAAAACACTTCCTTTCATTTCTCTGCCTCACCCACAAGTACCTCAATTTCTGCTTGTGAAATAGCGCATCCTTGATCTGCAGTCGTGATCGAAATGCTGCAACAAGCTGGCTTATGTACTACAGGTGCTGGCCAGTAAATTAGAATATCATCAAAAGGTTGAAAATATTTCAGTAATTCCATTCAAAACGTGAAACTTGTACATTATATTCATGCAATGCACACAGACCAATGTATTTCCGATGTTTATTACATTTAATTTTGATATTCATAAGTGACAACTAATGAAAACATCAAATCTGGTATCTCAGAAAATTAGAATATTCTAAAGGCCAATGAAAAAATGTTTGTTTCTCTAATGTTGGCCAACTGAAAAGAATGAACATGAAAAGAATGTGCATGTATAGCACTCAATACTTAGTCGGGGCTCCTTTTGCCTCAATAACTGCAGTAATGCGGCGTGGCATGGACTCGATCAGTCTGTGGCACTGCTCAGGTGTTATGAGAGCCCAGGTTGCTCTGATAGTCGTCTTCAGCTCCTCTGCATTGTTGGGTCTAGCGTATTGCATCCTCCGCTTCACAATACCCCATAGATTTTCTATGGGGTTAAGGTCAGGCGAGTTTGCTGGCCAATCAAGGACAGGGATACCATGGTCCTTGAACCAGGTGCTGGTGGTTTTGGCACTGTGTGCAGGTGCCAAGTCCTGTTGAAAGGTGAAGTCTGCATCCCCATAAAGTTGGTCAGCAGCAGGAAGCATGAAGTGCTCTAAAACTTCCTGGTAGACGGCTGCATTGACCCTGGACCTCAGGAAACAGAGTGGGCCAACACCGGCAGATGACATGGCACCCCACACCATCACTGACGGTGGAAACTTTACACTGGACCTCATGCAACGTGGATTCTGTGCTTCTCCGCTCTTCCTCCAGACTCTGGGTCCTTGATTTCCAAAAGAAATGCAGAACTTGCTTTCATCAGAAAACATAACTTTGGACCACTCAGCATCAGTCCAGTCCTTTTTGTCCTTGGCCCAGGCGAGACGCTTCTTGCGCTGTTTCTTGTTCAAGAGTGGCTTGACACACGGAATGCGACACCTGAATCCCATGTCTTTAATGAGTCTCCTCGTGGTGGTTCTTGAAGCGCTGACTCCAGCTGCAGTCCACTCTTTGTGGATCTCCCCCACATTTTTGAATGGGTTTGTCGTCACAATTCTCTGCAGGGTGCGGTTATCCCTAGAGCTTGTACACTTTTTTCTACCACATTTTTTCCATCCCTTCGCCTGTCTGTTAATGTGCTTGGACACAGAGCTCTGCGAACAGCCAGCTTCTTTAGCAATCACCTTTTGTGTCTTGCCCTCCTTGTGCAAGGTGTCAATGATTGTCTTTTGGACAGCTGTTAAGTCAGAAGTCTTCCCCATGATTGTGGTGCCTTCAAAACAAGACTGAGGGACCTTTTAAAGGCCTTTGCAGGTGTTTTGAGTAAATCAGCTGATTAGAGTGGCAGCAGGTGTCTTCTATATTCAGCCTTTTCAGAATATTCTAATTTTTTGAGATACCAAATTTGGAGTTTTCATTAGTTGTCACTTATGAATATCAAATTTAAATGTAATGAACATTGGAAATACATTGGTCTGTGTGCATTGCATGAATATAATGTACAAGTTTCACGTTTTGAATGGAATTACTGAAATATTTTCAACCTTTTGATGATATTCTAATTTACTGGCCAGCACCTGTATATGCATGAGGTCCACAAGGTACTTTGCATCGACCATTTATGGCAGTAAGTGGGCGTGGCGAGGGCGGGATGTGACTAAAAAGCAGCTGAGAACATTTCTAGATAGTTTCTGATTTATGAAGCGGAGATTGCGTGCAGCTGCGCGTACTCCATTATTGATAGATCACAAACCTACTTGGCGTAAGTACATTTGTTTGCTGAGTTTAAGTACGGTTTTAGTAAGGATTCTACGCAATGTTTGATAAATGAGACCCCAGGTCTCCTCTGGTCTGGGAGGCGCCCGAGGGCCACAAAGAGAGGACTCGTGAGCTGGTCCTATTGAGTACCAGTGATATAATCCAATGTTCTAATGTCACACTGAGCTGATTCTTGACCGACTTGGTCTTTTTTAACCTGCTGGAGAGTGTTTACAAATTTTTTTTCTCTGCAACCAATCAAAGCAATCGAGGGCTTTTTTGTTAAAACGTGAAGAATGTGTTACAGTAATCTAGATGGGAGGATGATAATTAGCCTGCAACTGTTTCAATACTTTGACATTAGTACCTAAATGTAGATGATTATTTGGGTTTGCTGGAGTCTAGCTTACTTTCAGGGCTGTGGATTAGTCCTGGCTTCTATTAGAGACATGTCCATTTTGTTAAACATTAAATTTTTGTTCAAATAGGCCATCGTCTCGTCTCGTCTCGTCTTCCTCCGCTTATCCGGGTCCGGGTCGCGGGGGCAGCATCCCAACTAGGGAGCTCCAGGCCGTCCTCTCCCCGGCCTTGTCCACCAGCTCCTCCGGCAGGACCCCAAGGCGTTCCCGGACCAGATTGGAGATGTAACCTCTCCAACATGTCCTGGGTCGACCCGGGGGCCTTCTGCTGGCAGGACATGCCCGAAACACCTCCCCGGGGAGGCGTCCAGGAGGCATCCTGACCAGATGCCCAAACCACCTCAACTGGCTCCTTTCGATCCGGAGGAGCAGCGGTTCTACTCCGAGTCCCTCCCGAATGTCCGAGCTCCTCACCCTATCTCTAAGGCTGAGCCCGGCCACCCTACGGAGGAAACTCATTTCAGCCGCTTGTATCCGCGATCTCGTTCTTTCGGTCATTACCCAAAGCTCATGACCATAGGTGAGGATTGGGAAGGTAGATCGACCGGTAAATGGAGAGCCTGGCTTTCTGGCTCAGCTCCCTCTTCCCCACAACAGATCGGCTCAGCGTCCGCATCACTGCAGACGCCGAACCAATCCGCCTGTCGATCTCCCGATCCCTCCTACCCTCACTCGTGAACAAGACCCCGAGATACTTAAACTCCTCCACTTGAGGTAGGACCTCTCCCCCGACCCGGAGGTGGCAAGCCACCCTTTTCCGGTCGAGAACCATGATCTCAGATTTGGAGGTGCTGATCCTCATCCCAGCCGCTTCACATTCGGCCGCGAACCTACCCAGCAAGAGCTGAAGGTCAGAGCTGGATGAAGCTAGGAGGACCACATCATCCGCAAAAAGCAGAGACGAGATTCTCCTGCCACCAAACTCGACACACTCCACACCACGGCTGCGTCTAGAAATTCTGTCCATAAAAGTGATGAACAGAACTGGTGACAAAGGGCAGCCCTGGCGGAGTCCAACCCTCACTGGGAACAGGTCCGACTTACTACCGGCTATGCGGACCAAACTCACGCTCCTCTGGTAAAGGGACTGAATGGCCCTTAACAGAAAGCCACCCACCCCATACTCCTGGAGCGTCCCCCACAGGGTGCCCCTGGGGACACGGTCATAAGCCTTCTCCAAATCCACAAAGCACATGCGGATTGGTTGGGCAAACTCCCATGCCCCCTCCATCACCCTTGCAAGGGTATAGAGCTGGTCCACAGTTCCACGGCCAGGACGAAAACCACATTGCTCCTCCTCTATCTGAGATTCAACTATCGATCGGACCCTCCTCTCCAGTACCTTGGAGTAGACCTTTCCAGGGAGGCTGAGGAGTGTGATCCCCCTATAGTTGGAACACACCCTCAGGTCACCCTTCTTAAAGATGGGGACCACCACCCCGGTCTGCCACTCCCTAGGAACTGCCCCCGATGACCACGCAATGTTGTAGAGACGTGTCAACCATGACAGCCGTACAACATCCATTGCCTTGAGATACCCAGGACGAACCTCATCCGCCCCCGGGGCTCCGCCGCTGTGTAGTTGTTTGACTACCTCAGCAACTTCTGCCCCCGAGATCGGACAGTCCATCCCCAGGCCTCCCAGCTCTGGTTCCTCCTCGGAATGCGCATTGGTGGGATTGAGGAGCTCCTCAAAGTATTCCTTCCACCGTCCGACTATAGCCTCAGTTGACGTCAGCAGCTCCCCATCCCCACTGTAAACAGTGTGAGCGAGTTGCTGCCTTCCTCTCCTGAGGCGCCGGACAGTTTGCCAGAACCTGTTTGGAGCCGATCGATAGTCTTTCTCCATGGCCTCACCAAACTCCTCCCAATAGGCCATATTATGCAAAACTCATTTTGCATTATTTGTGCTATGTGGGTCTCTATTGTCTGTATAAACACTGCAAATAACAACTGTCCATCTGACAGTGTTCGATTATAGAAATGGTGTGCCTAAACAGTCATTTGCAAAAGTCCCTGAATGTGACGCCGTGGAAAGTAGAATAGAACCCCTTCTCACCTCTTCAGTCTGGAGGAACAGCAGCTCCAATTGGAGCTTCTTGCCTCATAGCAGCCTATTGGAAAAGGGGTGGACATGGTCAGATCTGAATTGTTTTCCTTGAAGTGATCTAAATCAGCTTATTTTGAAAAGTTGGAAGTGTTCAATTGCTTTGTGTGAGAGTAATTTAGTGCAAAAGCATCAAGATCATGTATATTATCAACTATAGGGGTATTATACATTAAATGTCCTAATATGTTCCCTTTGAAATGTCTATATTTATGCTAAATGAACAAATGGAAAAAAGAGCCACATTTAATTTGTATGTTGGAGCAGTCCCCTCACTCCCAGTTTTGCTGTTTGTTACATTTTTTGTCGTATATTTATTCTTATATCACAAGAGGATCAGGGAAACAATTAACACACTTTTGCAGTCAGTCTTTATTCTGAGGCAGCAACGACAGATGAAGAGCACAACAGGTGGAAAGGCTGAAAGTGCAATTATAATTTGCTATTTCTCACAACATAGACTGATCTTTGAGGTCACAA
This sequence comes from Nothobranchius furzeri, assembly GCF_043380555.1. Lineage (NCBI taxonomy): Eukaryota > Metazoa > Chordata > Actinopteri > Cyprinodontiformes > Nothobranchiidae > Nothobranchius > Nothobranchius furzeri. The sequence continues at coordinate 71,206,695 of NC_091741.1, read as the reverse complement.
TCACAGCAATCACACAAACGCTCACAATCACAGCCATTGTAGCAGAACAATGTTGGCGGTCACCAACACTGAAATGATAATACCACAGGAAAACTGCAGGCTTGTGTGAAGCAGCTGTGCTCCTGAGCTATGAAGTATTACGCACCTGTTGAAGATGAATCTGTAATTATAGAACTGTCTGGGGTGATAACAAAAGACTTTGATCACTTTAAAATGAGATTTCTGTTGAAACTCATCTGTAAAATTATACATTGCTAAATGATAAAACTCAAGTATAAATTGTTTATTTTATTGCTATGAAAACTTGCCGACACATGATAGCATCCATCTGAAGATGGTACCATCTGTAAAAGAACACGTTAAGCTCTCTAATTAGTTATGGGGTGTAAAGTAAATTGTGTCAATCCAGGGCAAGAAATGATTTGTATCTGTTCAATTTGATAGTTTAAAAGAGTCCTAAAGGTTAAAAGTCATTTTTACCTTGTTGTCGTTGAATATAGTCAGTTTTGGGTGTCTCATGTAGCGTACAAGTCTGTGCTGTCTCCAACCTGCTGTCCTATGATAATTAGTGATGTTGAAAAAGTCACTGAGAAACTCCTTTGGAGAAAAGCCGGTTTAAAATGTCTTAAGCCTAGACACACCACTTAAAGAGCAAGTTACACTTAAATCTAATTTTTTTTTGCTGATAACCTGTAAAGGCGAGTTTCCAGTAGTGCTGTATGTGTAATCATTATTTTGGCAGTTTAGTGCAACTTACTTAAAATTAAAAAATTCAGCCCAAAACTGTAATCATATCTCCATCATCAGGTTAAAACTCTATGATTTTGAATCTGCCAAAGCTGATGGTTATTGAGGTGCAGGATGATATCTGAACAGTGCAACATGGCTGCACTGCACTGGACTCCAGCCAAGTCTCAGCCGCACATCCAGCTGGCACTCATGAACTGATATGAAACGATACAGCTCAGAGCCACTTGCCTCCTTTAAAAAACATTATCTCTTTCTTGTAGTGGTCAAGGTGGAGGGAAAACCATTCATTCTGCTGCAGTTTCTCTGTTTGCTCGCTCTACTGAGTGTTGAGTCTGCTCTGTGTGTGTGTGTGTGTGTGTGTGTGTGTGTGTGTGTGTGTGCGTGTGAAGAAGAAAGAAAATATCCTTTCTAAAGCACTTCTCAAGATAAAATCACGAGGCACTTCACAAAAACAAAAAATGTATAAATATAGTAAAGAATTTAGAAAATGGTTAAAATATATTTAAAATGAGCACAAAATAGACAATTGTGATAAAAAATGTTAAGAAATAGAGAGAGTGAATAGGAAAGAGGGAAGTCAGTGGATCCTGAGGAAGGTAGAATAGGTGGGGAGAGCAGAATAAGGAGAGAGTGGTGAAGAAGGTCACACCAAAGCCAGCTTGAACAAGTGAGTTTTCAGCTGCTTTTTAAAGGAGTCCACTGAGTCCACTGATCTCAGGCTCAGGGGGAGAGAGTTCCAGAGTCTGGGGGCCACAGCAGCAAATGATCTGTCACCTTTGGTCTTTAGCCTGGTGCGCTGCACAACCAGTAGGCTTTGATCACTGGACCTCAGGGACCTGCTGGGGGTGTAGGGACTAAGAAGATCACCAATGTAAGATGGTGCTTGTCCATGTAAGGCCATATAGACCAGAACCAGGATCTTAAAATGAACCCTGAAGTTGACTGGCAGCCAGTGAAGCTGGAGGAGAAGCGGGGTGATGTGGGTGTATTTGGAGGACTTGGTCAGAAGCCGAGCACAGATATTCTGAACCACCTGTAGACGGTTCAGGGAGGTTCTGCTCAGACACGTGAAAAGAGAGTTACAGTAGTCTAAGCGTGAGAAGATGAAGGTGTGGAGAACAGTCTCAAGTTCAGAGCGGGACAGAATGGGACTCAGCTTAGCAATGTTCCTGAGATGGAAGAAGGAAGAGCAAACAAGAGAACTGACATGAGGATCCAGGGTGAGAGCTGGGTCAAAGGTCACGCCAAGATTACTGACAGAAGGTTTGGTGTGAGAAGCAAGCTGACCAAGAGAGTCTCTGACTTTGGGAACCAGCTTGTCTGGGGCACAGATGAGGATCTCAGTCGTATCTTCATTCAGCTGTAGAAAGCTCCCAGCCATCCAGGTTTTGATAGTCTAAGCAGGTGTGTAACAGCTGCAGCTTAGACATCTCATGGGGCTTAAAGGAGATATACAGTTGGATGTCATCTACATAAAGATGGTAGGAGATTCCTTTGAAAAAGCTCAGGATGTGCTGAAGAGGAGGCAGATAGAGGAGGAAGAGCAGAGGCCCCAGCACAGAACCTTGTGGGACACCATGGGTAAGGGAGGTGGTGGAGGACCTAAACTTGGAGACGGCCACAGCAAAGGAACACTCAGAAAGATAATAGGAGAACCACTCCAGAGCAGTTCCTGATAGGCCTACCCAGTCTCCGAGCCTCTCCAGTAGCAGGTGACGGTCAACAGTGTCAAAGCTGCAGTCAGGTCCAGCAGGACCAGAACAGAACAGTCCCCTGCATCACTGTGAGTCAGAAGGTCATTAGAGACCCTAAGAAGAGCTGTTTCAGTAGAATGAGCTCTACGGAAACATGGCTGTAAGTAATCATAGATGTTATGTTCATCAAGAGCAGCTGTGAGTTGTTTAGCCACAACATTTTCCAAGACTAAGGCCCTGTCCACACGTAGCCGGGGATCTGCCAAAATGTAGATATTTTTCTACGTTTTGGCCTGTCATCCACACGAAAACGGATCTTTTTAAAAACTCCGGCCAAAGTGAAGATCTGCGTTTTCTCCGTTTTGGGTGTCTGCGTGTGGACAGACAAAACCGGAGTTTTAAGGTCCGCAACGTCACTTTCCGCGACAAAAAAATGCTGACATCACGTGTGCGACCTGTGTTTACACTAGCCGACAGCATGGATGCCCTCAGAGCTGCGCTCGTGCAAGCGGAATTACTGCTCCTTGCGGAAGACCACAGACGAAGGACGATGTTAAGAACGGGGGAAGTACTGCCGCCTACAGGTCTGACATGTCCTTAACAACGTATTTATCCGGGTACGTGTGGACAGTTTTTTTTAATACGAGGTGGTGTGGATGCAAGTTTTTGGAGGGGCGGATATTCGTTTAAAAAAAAAACGGCTACGTGTGGACTCGGCCCAAGTCTGTTGATGAACTGTATAATGTTTGTAGCCAGTTTATGAAGAAGTTCCCAAAACCAAATTTATGGAAAGTTGCAAATAAGAACTTCCAGTTAACGCTATCAAAAGCCTTTTCTGCATCTAGAGATAATATACTAGTTTCTATGTTTCTACTGTAAGAGAAATCTATCAAATTAAATTATCTACGTGAGTTTGTGGATGACTGTCTAACCTTAATGAAACCAGTCTGGTCAGGGTGTATTATGAAGGGGGTTACCTTCTCTAATCTTTTTGCCAGGGCTTTACAAATTATTTTGAGATCAACATTAATAAGCGAAAGTGGGCAATAGCTGGTAGGAAATACAGGGTCTTTGCCTGGTTTTAACAAGAGACTAATATTGGCTGAATTCATGTTTGGCTGTGTTACGTGCGCTGTCTCTTTCCGGCCACAGGATGGCCTCAGTGGCTCTTGCCTCGCCTGTCTCCTGCTCAGCTCAGCTGTGGGTAATGAGTAATCATGGGTCAGCTGTTAAAAGCTGCTTTCCTGCCCTCAGTCTAGGAGAAGGTACAGGGAAGTGTGGGCACGGAGGTGTTCACTCTTTTCTCTTCTCCTCATAGTGGCCGTGTGTTTAACTTTGTTCGTTAGTGTTAGTAAACTCAAGAATTGGATTGACTTTTGGATAGACCTTAGACCGGCCCCCGACTCCACTTTTGGATTTCCCCCGAGCGTCTCTGCTTATCAGCACGTCTCTCGTTAGTATGGGTTTTTTGTAAAAGAATATTTCAGTTAGTTAGTTCCCCTCCTCCCAGCCCTTTTGGCCTGGCGCTTTCAGTTTCCCTTTTATAGTGATTCTTTGTATTTGTTTTAATAAATCCTTTGTTGGACACATTTACTTTGTTATTATTCAACCCACACACAAACTTTATTGCTCCCTCATCAAACATCACTCCTAGCGAGCTGAGGGACATAATAGCGTGGGGGCTTGTCTGGGATTTATTCCTCTTTTATCCCGTTCTTATTGTGTGTGGAAATATTAACCTTGTTTTTGTGTCCCTTAGAGTCAGAGCCAGTGTTGGGAGTAACGCCGTTTAAATATAACGGCGCTACTAACGGCGTTCTTTTTTTAGGTAACAGAATAATCTAATTAATTACTTTTCCCACTGTTGCAATGCCATTACCGTTACTGGGAACGGAAGGTTGTGCATTACTATGTGCTTGTTGAAAGCTGAGCAACAGTGTGAGGCTTTCTGGCCGCCACACTCCAGCTGCAGCCAGGGAGAGAGAGGTGTCGGTAACGCACTTACAAACACGATGATGATTGGCCGGGTGGTCGGAGACCCTCAGTGTTCTCACTGTCTCAGTCGCTGCCTGCTGTAGACCCAACAGAGCAGTGATGGGGATAACACCATTTAAAATAACCACGTTAATTAAAAAAAATATTTCTTTCTGTAATGAGCAAACTAATTAATTGCCGTCTTCTTTTAACAAAACGATCGTTTCTGTTACTGATAAGGAAATGCGTGCGTTAAGCAGCGCGGTGTGTTGAAGCTGTCATCAGCTGATCAGGAGCTAAAAAGGCAGATGTTTTCATCCAAGCACGGCGGTGAAGAACGAGGAAGACGTGATGAATATCTACGGCTGCAGAACCCCTGCAGATTCGCTGCAGCCGTGCCCGCGTGGCAGCGGGACGTCCCGAAGGTCCGCTCACCTGTTCACCGCTCAGCCATCCTGATCTTCTACCTTCCTAGATCATCCAGCTGTAACCTGTTCCTGATCATGTCTTTAGTCCCACTGTAACACTGATGCATCAGTCTCAAACGTCATGGAGCTCAGGTGTTAGTAGAACTGCCTGTGTGTGTTCACCACCCAGCTTCAGCTCTTCTGTGTTTGGGTCTGACCCAAGTTAGTAAATGTAAGTCCTCCATCAGGCTTGTGCCTCTTCTAGTGTCATTTTAATGGATTTTATTTATTTATTTAACCATTACTAGATTACCAGCAACAGAAATGCTACTAAAAACACACAATTATGTGAAGCTGATTGCAAATGTACATTCATTTCTGTAATTTAACTAGACTGAGAGACCATTTAAAGGCATTTGCAATTTTAAATTTTAGCTGATTGGGGTCTTGTTAAATATCACACAGTGACCTTTTAATAGTCTAGATAAGTGTAATGCTCCTGTTAGTAGTTCCTGCTGTTAAGTGCTTATTTATTTAAATTATTCAGGTTTATAAAAAACATTTGGACATTTTATAATGTTCCAGTCATTAGTCATTTATATTTCACTATTGTAGTCATTCTTGCATGCTTTAATGTAAAAAGTAACTAAGTAGTTATTTTTCTTGGTAATTAGTTACTTTTATGAGTTACTGTTTTGACAAAGTAATCAGTAGCCATAACTAATTACTTTTTTAAAGTAACTGTAACCGGATTACAGGATACAATAAGATAATTAAAAGAAAAAATAAACAAATGGGCCAATAATTAGGTTCGGGGAGAATTGGAGGTTGTTTAAGAATGACTGGAGTCACGGGTATAGCATGAAACGGTTTATATACTAAATTTTAATAATAATGGGAAATATAACACATAAAGATAACACACAAAAACAGATGAAAACAATCGACAATAGTAAAATGGTCGGTATGAGATTTGATCATATGAGTCACAAGTCAGCCGGCGTCAAGTCAAATCCCCACGCTTGGGGTGAAAGTCAGAGTCCGGTGGTGCGATTTTTTCCTACCACACCGTTGAGATTGTTCACAGAAGAGAGCAGTCTGCTCTTCAGTTACTTGAGATGTCCTGGTTCGTTCAGTGGTTAAGGCTCGCCATCTCCCTCGTCAGGAAGAAATCCAGTTCTCGTTCCAAGTGAGTGATCATAGGAGTCGGGATCAAACCCAAGGAAAAAAAAAAACCCAGCCTGTAAACAACAGGACTGTTAGCGAGTTGGCATCGACCCTTCTCGTCACATCACAGCATAAAGTCTTACAGACTTAAACAAATGCTTCACTCTATTGGCATAGCCAATCATGTTTGGGTTCACAGTTCAACTAACATAACATCAATTTGATTGTCTATTAAAATAATTCTCAGTAGCTCTGGAAATATAATTACATATGACAACAATTGTTCAGCTCAATAGGCTCAGTTAGATTCTATTACTCTACACTATTCAACAAGAAATACATTCATGACAACAAGGATACATTTAGTTGTGTTTCTATACAGCATTGTGACACCTTGTATATCTGTAACACAATAAATAAATAAATAAATAAATAAATAAATAAATAAATAAATAAATAAATAAATAAATAAATAAATAAATAAATAAATAAAATGTTCTATAACAAAATTCAACAAAATATAAATTCTGGTCCTTTGGTCCACCTTTGTAAAATAATTCCTCCCTAATCAGTTAGCTTTTATTTATTTTTATTTATCTATTTTTTTATTATTAAATGTTTGGTTAAGGGACGCATTGCTAATTCTATGGCGTTAGCTATAACGCCCCTGAGGACCTTGTACATCTAGGCCGTACCACCATTAACTGGCGGTTTGAGCCGTTAACTCCTGGGAATCCCATATGCCCTACCGCCGTTAACTGGCGGTTTGAGCCGTTAACTCCTATATGCCCTACCACCGTTAACTGGTAGTTTGAGATGTTAACTCCTGGGATCTAACGTCTAGCAGCCCACTGCTGTCACCTCGGTTGCTGTAATTAGCTTTTTGAATTTAATAATTTACTGAATTTAATCTCATTCACTCACCAACGCGCTCCAACGGTTCCCTCCTACAGAGGATTGGTTCACTCTGTCGTCTCCACACAAATCTATAAGAATGGAATTAATTTGATAAGCTATTTAAGTTTCCTTTTTTTTTTTAAGTTGCATCGTTAGCTTTTTCTCTTCTTTTTTCTTTACTCACCGCGTTGGTTCCAAGTTCCTAGCTCTTATTAGAAGGAGTCAAGTCCGCCTCTCCCTCTATCTATGCGGCACCCAAATCAGGGTTCTTCACGGCCTCGACCGTTGTTTTTTTTTTCTCTCTCTCTCTCTCTAACCGCTCAGTCTTTGCTTTCTGTATCTGCGTGCTGCACAGCCGTTTGTCTCTCCTCTCGCTCAGCTGCGTCGCACGGTTTTATTTCGCGGAGGCGGGACTTATTTCTCTCAGCCAATGAAATTTCAGATTCCCACCTGGACCAATAGTATACAGCTTTCCTCTTCTGTTTCTGTTAGTGATGTTCAAGATTCTTGTTTTAACCGATGTTTAATATTAAACTCGTTATTTTAGTTATTCACCCTTCCAATAATTCATTATGAAATTATCTATTAGTTAATTAGATATCTATTAATTAGTATTGTTAATTTCCTTAATTTATATTTTATATTTTATCTAAATTGAGGATGGATCATATTAGTAAGCCAATTAGTTAATACCTCATTAAGGTTCTAGCTTCTGGGTTACATCCTCCCCCATTAAATATCATGCACGTCCCTGTGCATTGTTTCTACGGGGTACACAACTTCTTGAGTAAGAGAGTCAATAAAAGCTTTATTAAGTCCTTGGAAAAGGGACCTAACTACGGTCACTAGTGGATTGCCCAATTGAGAGTAAGTTAGTCTTTGAGGAGGCTGACTACTTCGTTCAGATCTCCTGACATACATCTCTGGTTGCACAGTATCATGCTCATCCGTTTCGGTTTGATTCTCAACTGAGACAGGACGAAGTGAGCTCTCTGTTTCCGACAGAGCTGATGAGCTATTCTCTAAGACTTTGGTCTTTTCAGATGTATGTGTCTGATCGTGTATGATGGGTTCAAAACTTACATCACGTTGCCGCGACTTTAGGACACCATCCAATTGAGGTAGGTTTGTGTTAGTTTCATCCCCCGTTTCTACGTCAGGTAAGTATACTTCGTTTTTTTTCGTTTTTTCAGGTAAGTATGTTGCTGCTTCTTTCACTCTTTCAGGTAAGAATGTCGCAGTTTCACTCATTCTGTCAGGTAAGAATGTTTCGGTGTTGATGCCTTTGTCAAGTAAGGACAATTCAGCATTTTCATTACCAGCTAAGGTTGGTTCCTTGCGATCCCCTGTGTGTAAGGATAGTGTGTTTTGTTGTTGAATATTATTTACCGGTCCTGAATCTGCTATGAGTTCCCTATTTGGCAAGGTGACCGCTATTTGATAGGATGGTCGGTTTAGCACTTGTGGAAGATCAGAGTAATAAAACTCATCTACCTCTTCGTCAAGTGGCTCATCTGGGTCAGGTTCTAAGGCTGAACTCTGTCTTGTATGAGGTCTGCTAGGTTTCGTAACGCGTTCTGTTTCATTTTCTAATGAAGAGAGAAAACCACAAGGCAGTAAAAGATCTCTGTGGAGTGTTCTGTTGGGTCCTTCTCCGTTCTCTGGTTTTACAGTGTATACTGGCAAGTTTTCCATCTGTTTGAGAACTATATACACTGTTTGCTCCCATTTGTCTGCTAATTTATGCTTTTCTCTTAAGCGAAGATTTCGGACTAAAACACGATCTCCCACACCTAGTGTGGACTCACGAATGTTTCTGTCGAACCGTTCTTTGTTCTTCCTCGCTGTTTTTTGAGAGTTTTTTATGACAATGTCATAACTCTGTTCCAGATGACTCTTCAGTTCTTTAACATACTGAGAATGAGTTATAGAGGGCTTGTTCAAATGCGGTAACCCAAAGGCAATATCTATAGGCAACCGAGGCTGCCTACCGAACATTAGCTCGTAGGGAGAGTATCCCGTCACGTCATTTTTTGTACAATTGTACGAGTGAGTAAGTGGTTTTACAAAATCGCGCCAGTGATGTTTCTCAGTGGCTTGTAAAGTTCCCAACATGCTGAGTAATGTACGATTGTACCGTTCAACGGGGTTGCCACGAGGGTGATAAGGGCTCGTTCTGACTTTACGGATACCAAGTAAAGAACAAAGTTCCTTGATTGTACGTGATTCGAAATCCCGTCCCTGATCACTATGAAGACGCTCAGGAAACCCGTAGTGGACTAAAAAATGTTCCCACAGGTTCTTCGCGACGGTGGTGGCTTTCTGATCTTTGGTTGGGATGGACACTGCATACTTTGTAAAATGGTCTGTAATCACTAAGACATCTTTAGTGTTCTTACTGTCTGGTTCTATGGAGAGAAAATCCATGCAAACTAACTCCATAGGTCTGGTGGTGGTAATACTCACCATTGGAGCAGCTTTGTCAGGGAGGGCCTTCCGACGGATACATCTTTCGCAAGTTTTAACTTTGATTTCGATATCACTAGCCATTCTTGGCCAGTAAAAACGGGACCGAATGAGATCTGTCGTACGTTCAACCCCAAGATGCCCCATATCATCATGTAGGCTTTGCATGACTGTTGAACGTAATGAATCAGGCAAGACTAACTGCAATGATGTCTCTGGTCCTAATTGGCGTCTCCGGTACAGTAAATCATTTTGAAACTCAAACCGTTTCCACTCTCTCAAAAGGTTAAGAACCACCGGGGGTTCTGCAATAGTATCAGTTGGCGGTTTATTGTCAGTCATAAGCAGCTGAATGACTCGGCCAATGGTTGGATCTTTCCTCTGCAAGGAGACAAGGTCAGCATGGTTATACTTGGGCACAGCAAAGAAACTGTCACTATTGTCTTCCAACTGGAATAGGTCTGGAATGGCCGCTGCAGACATGGCAAGTGACTGAACTAAACCACAAGGAGAATCAGTCTCATCCAAGACCATGTGCTTTTGGCATGTTGCCTTCACTGCTTCGGCTTGAAGTTGAAGCTCGACTTCTTTGACAGAGGATAAAAGATGAGATCGGAACTCATCTAGTCGTTGGCATTCCTCAGTGAATTTTGAGTTGTCTTCAGGTTTATCATGCAGCCTCCTAGACAGGCCATCCGCGTCAACGTTCTGTGTACCTGCACGGTATCTGATGTCAAAATTATAGGTGGACAACGCAGCTAGCCAACGATAGCTCGTTGCATCGAGTTTTGCCGTTGTTAAGAGGTAAGTTAACGGATTATTATCAGTAATGACAGTGAATGTGTTCCCATACAAATAGTCATGAAACTTATCTGTTATGGCCCACTTTAAGGCTAGAAACTCCAACTTGTGCGCAGGGTACCTAGTTTCACTAGAGCTTAAACCGCGACTTGCATAAGCGATTACCTGTGTGACACCGTTTTGCACTTGGTATAGCGCTGCACCGAGTCCGGTCGTACTAGCATCTGTGTGTACTAGATATGGGAGTTTTGCGTCAGCGTAGCCAAGAACTGGCGAAGTGGTAAGTTTTTCAATAATAGTTTGAAAGGACTTCTCACAGTCTTGGCTCCAACGAATCCCAAAGGGTTCTTTGGGGTTCAAGTACTTTGATCTACATGGTGGTGTTTTAAAGTTTTTCCGTTTGGGTGGATAACCAGCCATGAGAGATGTTAGTGGCTTGACAATATTTGAGTAATCTTTAACGAAGCGTCGGTAATAACCGGTAAATCCTAAGAAAGATTGGAGTTCCTTCAAAGTCTGAGGCTTCGGCCATGTTTTGAGTGCTTCCACCTTATCTGGATCGGTTTTTATGCCATCTCGAGATACTATATGTCCAAGATAACGCACAGATGTCTGGAAAAAACGACACTTATCTGGTGATAGCTTGAGTCCGTATTCTCTAAGCCATTCAAGAACGTGAGAAAGTCTGGTTTCGTGTTCTTCCAAGGAGTTGGAAAAGACGATCAAGTCGTCTAGGAATACTAACACTTCCTTCAGATTAATGTCCTTCATACACTTTTCCATAACCCGTTGGAAAGTGCTTGGAGCATTTGTTATTCCTTGTGGCATACGGTTAAATTCATAAAACCCAAACGGGCAAACAAAAGCAGTTTTAGGTTTATCCTTTTCACACATCTCTATTTGATAGTAACCTGACTTGAGGTCCATCACAGAAAACCACTGTGATCCAGCGAGAGCAGAAAAGGACTCCTCCAAGTTAGGCAGGGCATATGCGTCGCGAATGGTTTGCAGATTAAGCTTTCTATAGTCTATACATAGACGTACCTCACCATTCTTTTTCCGAACTACCACTATTGGTGAGGCAAATGGAGACTCCGACTCTCTTATTATACCGGTTTCCAAGAGGGCTTCCAAATGTTTTCTCACGGCTTCATAATCATGTGGATGGATCGGCCGAGATTTCTGTTTGAATGGGGTCTCGTCTTTTAAGTTGATGTGATGTCTTATCTGTTGTGTATGACCAAAATCAAGATCGTGGTGCGAAAACACATCGGAGTAAGTGTTAAGTTTGTTGGTGATCCTCCCTTTCCATTCTTCGGACAAGGGCGAAGTACCGAAGTCAAAACTGAGAGGAGGGTTTGAAGGTGAAGTCTGTTGCTGCGAACTACACGCCGCAAGTACTTTCTGATCACTTTTGTCAGGTTCTGGATATGGCATAACACGATCGGCTTTAACTAACTCAGCGATCACACAGTTAGTGGGTAATGTGATGTCATGGTTAGTTTCGTTTCTTAGTACAACAGGTACTTTGTATGGACCATGTGAAGGTAAGGAAATGAGGCAACAGTCTACAATTATACCCCCTGGTAGAGAACCATTGGTGGGTTGTTCAATGAGTGCATAAGGCTCATGCTTGTTTTGGCTGGGTTGCATAAACCCTTCTAGTAACAGTTTTTTATTTGCAGGGAGAACTTCTTGGGTTCTCCCTCGAAGCTTCACCACACCAACTCGTCCATCTTTGCTTTGTTTTTTTCTGACTGCTAAGGCTTTTAGCACGTGTTGGTACCCATAAGAGAGTGCCTTGGAATCAGGTAAGTTATTGGCAGACAATTGCTCATACAAAGGATCGAGTGTGTTTGTGCCAATGAGTAGTGGTGTATCAGAGTTTGAGCTTATATCCGGAACCACTAACGCAAGGGTAGGTAACTCAAGTCCAGACTGATCGAGCTCTTTTGGAAATGTGACACTTATCTCTATGTATCCTAAATAAGGAACTGCTTGACCGTTTGCGCCCTCGACTTCTAACAGATTACTGATGGGTTTAATTGAGAGGTCAGGTAAGTGTTCTTGGTAAAAAGAATTGGCAATGGTGGTTACCTGGGACCCTGAATCCAGTAAACAATTACATTCAACACTGTTAACTGAGACTGTAGCTGTGCATCGCCCACCCACTAATCTTTTGGGAAGTTTTGGCACTGAATGAGCATGAACTGGCTTGCAAAAAAGTCTCTCTGTCCTTTCCTTAGAGGGACTTGGTTCTACTTTAGCACCTATCTGTCCCACGATAGGAGCTTCTACCGGTTTAAAGGAGGAGACTGAGCAATTGGCTTTGACATCTCCCACTCGCGCTGCTTCTGTCTAAGAGCAAGTCTTTTAGTTGCAACTAGTGCTGGATTTGGCTCGTTGCTACAGCTAGAAGCTATGTGCCCATCTTCTCCGCACTTAAAACAGTATCCAGGCTTTGGTCTGGGCACCACTGCTGTTATCTGCTGAATCTGTTTGGGCTCATCTGGAATTTTAGTCCCCACACGGGGTTTTGACTCTTTTTGAGTTTTCTTTGCCTTTTTATCTGTGTTGTTAACCTTAAGCTGTGCAATTTGGCTCCTGAGCTCAGCGATTTGTTTGCGTAAGTCATCACAGTTATCATCTATTTCCAGTTCACAAGTGTTTTTACTCTGAGAGCATGTTGTTTGCACATTTGAATACACTCTAGTTCGTTGTGCCCCTAAGTGTTGTTTCATGCGTGCTGCTTTAGTAGCCTGTTTGTCTTCTTCAGTGCGCAGTTTGAGGAGAAGTGCTGTAAAATGAGGCGGGTTGTCTTTCTTTTGTTCGAGTTGCAGGTTTGAAATCAGCGAGCTGTCCCAACAGCCTCTGCAAAACTGCTTGAGCAGCTGCTGGTCGGCGTCACTGGAGGAAATTCCATTCCTCTGAATAACTAGGTTTAACAAGGTGTATAACCTCTGAAAGTAATCGGAAGGTCTTTCACCACTGTCCTGGTTTGTGTTTAAGAAGCGAGCAAAGAGCTCGTCGCCGTCTTCGACAGCTGCGTAAGCTGAATCGAGATGTTCAAGGTACGTTTCCGGGTCGGATTTTGGACTAAGAGCTTTAACGATGCTCGCTGCTGGGGCTGACAGACTCTCCACGATTCTTCGTACAATTTGGGACTTGGTGAGTGAAGGATCATTTATGCATAACACTACACTACTACGCCAAGTATCATAGTCAGTTTCAAAAGAAGGGTGTGGAACTCGCCCTGAGAACGGTTTTAGTCTGTATTGTGAAGTAGGCGGAGGGATAACCTCACTGCTTTTAACAATGTGTTCCACAATAACTCGCTGAACCTCAGGTGTGTTTAAAAGATTTGGTGGAATGCAAGGGTTTTGTTTTCCAGTCTCTGTAGGTGGACAATTGTCCTTTGAGTTGTTCATATAGTTAACTTCTGGTGTTAAAGGCAGGGAATATGTAACTTGGTCACTATGGAGCATTGGCTCTGGTTCAGTGACTGGTTCAGATGCATGGGTATCCCTTCCTAAAGATTCCCCAATTTTTGCCAGTTCCTCCATTAGAAGGTCTTTAAATGATTGATTGCTACGCGCAGCTATGTCCCTGAGCTCTGACAGATAGGCATCAGTGGCAGATGTGCTAGTTTCTAGACTGTACGCGCTGGCTAGGTCTTGAATATGGAAGAAAACATCTGGGTTCCTAGTACAAGGTTTGTCATAGGGTAAACATTGTTTCTTTAATTCCTTAACAGTGGCTTCATGTTGAAACTCCACAATAATCTGATCACAGTTTGGTAACTTAATGCGCCTGTTAACTGGTCCGAATCCTTCCATAAACCCAAAGACTTCGTTATCAAGGTCTGTATCAGTTAACCCACTGATTAAAACAGCATTTGAAACTTTGACCTTTTCTGTTTTCACAACTTCCATTTTAAAACACTCAAAATAATGCCAAAATGGCAAACCACTGTGACCTCCAGGCACTCTTATGATGTCAGTCAATGGTTAGCTAAGGTAACAACTCTACAATTCTCCTGGCTGGCTCGCCAAGTTTTATGTAACCGGATTACAGGATACAATAAGATAATTAAAAGAAAAAATAAACAAATGGGCCAATAATTAGGTTCGGGGAGAATTGGAGGTTGTTTAAGAATGACTGGAGTCACGGGTATAGCATGAAACGGTTTATATACTAAATTTTAATAATAATGGGAAATATAACACATAAAGATAACACACAAAAACAGATGAAAACAATCGACAATAGTAAAATGGTCGGTATGAGATTTGATCATATGAGTCACAAGTCAGCCGGCGTCAAGTCAAATCCCCACGCTTGGGGTGAAAGTCAGAGTCCGGTGGTGCGATTTTTTCCTACCACACCGTTGAGATTGTTCACAGAAGAGAGCAGTCTGCTCTTCAGTTACTTGAGATGTCCTGGTTCGTTCAGTGGTTAAGGCTCGCCATCTCCCTCGTCAGGAAGAAATCCAGTTCTCGTTCCAAGTGAGTGATCATAGGAGTCGGGATCAAACCCAAGGAAAAAAAAAAACCCAGCCTGTAAACAACAGGACTGTTAGCGAGTTGGCATCGACCCTTCTCGTCACATCACAGCATAAAGTCTTACAGACTTAAACAAATGCTTCACTCTGTTGGCATAGCCAATCATGTTTGGGTTCACAGTTCAACTAACATAACATCAATTTGATTGTCTATTAAAATAATTCTCAGTAGCTCTGGAAATATAATTACATATGACAACAATTGTTCAGCTCAATAGGCTCAGTTAGATTCTATTACTCTACACTATTCAACAAGAAATACATTCATGACAACAAGGATACATTTAGTTGTGTTTCTATACAGCATTGTGACACCTTGTATATCTGTAACACAATAAATAAATAAATAAATAAATAAATAAATAAATAAATAAATAAATAAATAAATAAATAAATAAATAAATAAATAAAATGTTCTATAACAAAATTCAACAAAATATAAATTCTGGTCCTTTGGTCCACCTTTGTAAAATAATTCCTCCCTAATCAGTTAGCTTTTATTTATTTTTATTTATCTATTTTTTTATTATTAAATGTTTGGTTAAGGGACGCATTGCTAATTCTATGGCGTTAGCTATAATGCCCCTGAGGACCTTGTACATCTAGGCCGTACCACCATTAACTGGCGGTTTGAGCCGTTAACTCCTGGGAATCCCATATGCCCTACCGCCGTTAACTGGCGGTTTGAGCCGTTAACTCCTATATGCCCTACCACCGTTAACTGGTAGTTTGAGATGTTAACTCCTGGGATCTAACGTCTAGCAGCCCACTGCTGTCACCTCGGTTGCTGTAATTAGCTTTTTGAATTTAATAATTTACTGAATTTAATCTCATTCACTCACCAACGCGCTCCAACGGTTCCCTCCTACAGAGGATTGGTTCACTCTGTCGTCTCCACACAAATCTATAAGAATGGAATTAATTTGATAAGCTATTTAAGTTTCCTTTTTTTTTTTAAGTTGCATCGTTAGCTTTTTCTCTTCTTTTTTCTTTACTCACCGCGTTGGTTCCAAGTTCCTAGCTCTTATTAGAAGGAGTCAAGTCCGCCTCTCCCTCTATCTATGCGGCACCCAAATCAGGGTTCTTCACGGCCTCGACCGTTGTTTTTTTTTTCTCTCTCTCTCTCTCTAACCGCTCAGTCTTTGCTTTCTGTATCTGCGTGCTGCACAGCCGTTTGTCTCTCCTCTCGCTCAGCTGCGTCGCACGGTTTTATTTCGCGGAGGCGGGACTTATTTCTCTCAGCCAATGAAATTTCAGATTCCCACCTGGACCAATAGTATACAGCTTTCCTCTTCTGTTTCTGTTAGTGATGTTCAAGATTCTTGTTTTAACCGATGTTTAATATTAAACTCGTTATTTTAGTTATTCACCCTTCCAATAATTCATTATGAAATTATCTATTAGTTAATTAGATATCTATTAATTAGTATTGTTAATTTCCTTAATTTATATTTTATATTTTATCTAAATTGAGGATGGATCATATTAGTAAGCCAATTAGTTAATACCTCATTAAGGTTCTAGCTTCTGGGTTACATAACGTTCCCAACAGTGGTCAGAGCATGGCATCCTTTGACTTGCATGCATTTGTGGCGGCTCCTTCACGCCGGCTGCTGGAGAGCTGCCGCAAAGCCGATCTGCAGCAGGTTGCCACCCACTTCAGTTTACTCCTGCTTAAGCAGCTAACCAAGGGTGCACTTTGTCAACACATCACGGATTACCTGGAGACACAGAAAATCCTTCCTCTGCCTTCCACTCCAGGTGCATCTCCGCCGCCCTCCGTCGATGAAGAGGACCGGCTCGATGACAGAAAGGAGACCCTCGCCACAGCTCCGCCTTCTCCCGGAAAGGACTCTGTTGGTGGCCCTCCGTCTGATGTAGCTTTGTTGGGAGCTAGCCCTCCTCGCTCCCCGCCAACAGGAGCTCGACTCCAGCTACGCCTCGCTCGCCTTAAGATACAGGCTGAGGAAAAGACTCACAAAAGAACTCTCCGACATGAGATTGAACTGAAGCACATGGACACAAAGTTTCGCCTCCAAGAAATAGAACTTCAGATAAGGACTCTGGACGCTGCCGCTTCCTCAAACCAGACGGCTGCCGACCGTCCTTCGCCCTCGTCTTTGCCTCCCCGTGCCCCGCACCGAGACGCCTCGCCATCTCCTCCGGGTCCCACATCGTTACCGCCTGCGTTTGACATAAGCAAGTGTATCTCCCTCCTTCCACCGTTTAGAGAAACTGAAGTGGATGGATTTTTCCTTGCTTTCGAGTGGATTGTGGTGAATCTGCAGTGGCCTCGCGAGGTGTAGTCGTTACTTCTGCAGAGCAAACTCTCAGGTAAGGCCCTTCAGGTTATTTCGGCTCTGTCTCTAACGGACAGTGCTAGTTATGAGTGTGTGAAAGAGGCTGTTTTAAACCCATATGAACTCGTTCCTGAGGCCTATTGTCAGCTGTTCTGGTTAGATAAACCTAGGCCTAACCAGTCCTATGTAGAATATGCTCACTTTAAATCTGTTCTCTTTGAGAAATGGTGTTCAGCTTCGGGAGTAAACTCCTTGGCTGACCTAAAATAATTGGTTTTGGTGGAAGAATTTAAACGACATGTGCCTGAGAGGCTTGTTTTATATTTGAATGAGCAAAAAGTCTCCTCTCATTCTTCTGCCGCCCTTTTAGCGGATGAGTTCTCCTTGACTCATTGGTTCCGAGAGTCCAAACTGACTATCCGAGTGGTGAGACCCTCTGTTAATCTGCCTATCCCCGATGTCTTGCCAGTGTTTTTTATTGTCAAAAACAAGGACATTTCATCCGATACTGCCCCATGCTTCAACAGAAAAATAGGAGAAGTAGAACCTCTCTTCCAGCCAAGAAAGTAGCCTTGTGTTCGGAAAAACCTACACTAGTGGATAAATGTGAAACACCTCACCCTAGTTTTAAACCGTTTTTATCCTCTGGGCGTGTGCCGCTGGCAAACTGTGAAATCATCCAGGAAGTGGTGATCTTACAAGACACGGGTGCGCCACAGATGCTATTAAAAACGAAAGGTGTTACCCTTTTCTAAAGCCAGCCATGCTGGCTTCTCAGTCTTACTACAAGGCATTTAAATGGGTGCCGTTCTATGGCGTGGTATGGGGGCCAAAATTGAGACTACTGCCCAGCAGCAGGAGGCTATATAAATTCCGAAGCAAACTACTGATCTGATTAACGATAAGCTGGTGCCGGTAACTGAGAGGCTGGCGCTGCTTACTGAGAAATAGCACATTTACCGGCGTTATTACTAGATATGCTAGGGACTAGCAGCCCTCGGATGGTCATTGACTGGTTCAAATACTCCCTCTGATGTCTATTAGCATGGATAGGCTAGCGTTAGCCTGGACGGGCTGGTGTTAGCATTGGAGAGGCTAGCCATTAGCGTGCCTAGGCTGGCCACTAGCTGAATTTCCTACCTCCTCAACGGAGTGACTCTCCGAGATATGCTAATGTCTAGCCTCTCCGAAGCTATCACCAGCCTATCCATGCTAAAGGTTGGTTTATGCTTGACGCGTCCGCGAGGTCCGCACGGCTCCGCGCGGAAAAGTTGCATCATTTTGCGTCATTTTAACAACCACCCCCCTCCACCGCGCCTCCGCACGGCCCAGAATTTTCGCAACGCGCACCTCAGAAAATTTCTAACCACGCGGACGGACGGACGTGGAAAAACATTTCGGACTGGCAAGAACTAGTATGGCAGAGGTTCGTAAATACAGACATTTGTATGATTCAGCTCTCAGAGATCACCGTGATCAACATGTTGTTAATAATTCTTGGAGAGAAAGGGCTCGCACTGTCGGAAAAGACGAGAACGCTGTTAAAAATGCTGAAATGCCGTGTTGTAAACAGTAATTTCTACTTCTACTATGGTGTAGTGTTGGATGTTTGCCGTAGAGCTCCATGCTGCCCCGTTCAGTTTGGGAGAATATTGGCTCACCGCAGAGACGAGCCGCACGAACCATAAACACTGCGAGTTGTGAAGCGTGTTCCATCCGCGAGCCGCATCACCGCGCGGAAAGTGAATGCGTCAAGCATAAACCAAGCTTAAAGGTCCGTCAAGGGGGTTGCCAGTTGAGGCAACTGTTGCCAGTCAGGCCAGGGAAGAGCAGGAGCCAGGATAACCCAGCTCTGGTGAAACAGCCTGAAACAGCCCCTCCTCCTCCTCTCTCCCGGGCTGCTGAGGAGCACAGCTGAGCTGAATCTTCCTTTATTGCCAACACCTGTATAACAAGGCTGTGCCTTCAGCAGTCTGGGAGGCAGCAGTGCAGGGGTTCTGCTGTCCTCCCGGTTTTGTTTGTTTTCAACCCCTTTCGTTTAGATTTGTTTGGATTCGTTTGAGTTTTAAACCGTGGTAGTTTTTAACTCTTGGAGATAAGTTTGGGATGATCCAGTGGGATCCAAGTAAAAACAAACATTAAGTCCAGAAAATAAAACATTGTATCACAAGATACAGATAAAAATACAGTGAGTACACAGATTGCTATAAGTAAAAACAATAAAACTAGTTATAAAGATTAAAAGACAGATCATGAAAGTAGTTTTCAGCCTTGCCTTAAAAACCACAACAGAGGTGGAGGCCCTTATGCTGAGAGGATGCTCGTTCCAAAGCTTGGGACCTGCCACAGCAAAGGCCCTATCACCACATGTCTTTAGGCGCGTTCTTAAGACCAAGAGGAGCATGAGGTTCTCCGAGGGGAGTGACCGTGCAGGGGTGTACAGTTGAAGCAGTGACACCAAGTAAGGAGGGGCCTAACCATTTAACATTTTAAAAACCAGTAAGAGTATTTTAAAACGAATCCTTACATCAATGGGCAGCCAATGAAGCGCAGCCAGGACCGGAGTGATGTGGTCATACTTGCGCCTGCCCTCTAAAAATCTGGCAGCAGCATTCTGCACCATTTGCAACCTGGCTATTGAGCCTTTGCTCACACCGAATAAAACAGAGTTGCAGTAGTCCAATCGCACCGTAATAACAGCATGGACTACCGTCTCACGATCATGACGTGACAAAAATGGTTTGATCTTTGCCAACTGACGAAGGTGGACAAAGGAGGTGGAGATCACTCCATTGATGTGGGTATCAAAGGGCACTATCCAGTTTAACACCAAGATTAGTCACCGATGTAGTCAGCTGGCCATTAAATGACCCACAGTCAGTGAGGGAAGAGTCACAATGTATGCTTGGACCAAACAATATAGCCTCTGTTTTGTGATCATTTAGGCACTTGAACCTGTCTTATTTTGAAAGGGCACGTTCCAGTAACTGTCTGCTAGGATACGTCAACTCAGTTGCTAAGCAAACTTTTTGGCTATAAGCCTTATTAGCGCCACAATACAAAACAACAAAATAATTCGCTGTGCTGCAGCAGTATTCTGAGTGGTTCCAGTTTGATTCTGTGCGCCGTCTGCATCCAAAAATGTGTCTGCTGAGCAGAAGAAAGGCAAAACCTGAGTAAGAAGAATAACTACAACAGAAACTGTAAATTGCATCTTGTCAGACAAAGAGACCTGTGTGTGTGTGCGTGTGTGCGTGTGTGTGTGTGTGTGTGTGTGTGTGTGTGTGTGTGTGTGTGTGTGTGTGTGTGAGAGACCAGAAAATCAAAGGCAGAAGTGGCCGTAGTAATTATATAATTCCTCAAATATACGCTGTTTTTAAACACCACCATCTCGAGTGGCTTCCTAAATGTATGTGAGACACTGCTGTTGTTCTCCTTCAAGTTTCAGCCCCAGCTCTGTTAGCACAGCCCTGATGAAAAGAGAGTTAGGCAACCAATCACACCTTTTACAATGCCACTCCCTTTTGTATAATCCGTGCATGTGCACAGACATGCAACCTAGTAAGGATGCATTTATTCCTTTATCTCTTTCATTCTTAGCAGATTGTCATGCACGAGGCTCTGTTTTATTGCTTGCACATATTGGATACAAGAACAGTCTTTTTATGTCTAACTGTCTTATCTATGTGTGTGGTTTTTGGTGTAAAGCTTTGGTCTGTTGCTGCTGCCTCTTGGTCAGATCATTGTTGTAAATGAGAACAGGTTTTCAATTGAGTCATCTGGTTAAAGAAAGGTCAAATTAAATAAATAAATAAAAACAACACAGACTATGCTTGTGGTGCCTATCCTTGTTGTGCTCTAGTTTTCCCCATGAGGCGCATGTAACTTTGTGGCTCCAAATGGAGATTTTTCCTCCGGGCAACTCATAGACATCAGTCCATCTCATCAGCTGTCATGGTCTGAAGTGAGTTGATTCCAAAATAACAACTATTGAGTGCTTGATTGCAGGTGGGCGGTGTGGCAGAGCGGGCCCAGTTGTTGCCGGTTCCAGTCAACAAGCCTGGCCTATTTGACCCTCCCACTGTTCTAATGGGTGTGACCCCACGAAGACAGTTGACCATTGAGCTGGGTTGATCGTTTATGCCTTGGGTCCATGTGGCAGGAGTGAGGAATGAGCACCACCTCACTCCTGCCACCTGGACCTCAAGGGATAAACCATCATTCCTGCTCAATGTTCAACTTTCCTCGCGGGGTCACCCATAAAGACAGTTGGGAGGGTTGAGGAGCTGGCAGACGACTACACAACGCCAGATGATTACTCACTTTGGCTGCAACCTACCTGAGAGTCACTAGCCACCTTTCAAGCCCTTCAAAGCTTTCAAGTCCCTTCCCTTCCCTAACCTCCCCCTCCCACCTCCAGGTATCCAGTCACAAGCTACAACCAACTACCACCAATCAGCACTATTCTCCTTGGATCCAGTTTCGAGCTTACATCTGCCAGCCAACCATCCCTCCCGCTCTTCTTCCACCCACCCTCCTTGAAACCTGCACTCACCTCTTGAGCCCCAATCCTGCACGCAACTTCCCGGACCACTACCTCAGGCCTCAACTTCTCCCCTTCTCGAGCCCTTGTCTCCCAACCCAGCTGTAAGTCCAGCCTGACACAGAAAACCTCCCTCACAGAGCTAGCTACTAAATGTCCTCTGAATCAGAACCGCTTGGGCCAGAGTCTCTCTCAACCTCGCTCCACGTTGGTGGCACTCCTTCAGTTTTCCTTAACAAAGCCTTTGTTTGTATCTTAAATTGTGTTGAGACTAATTCTTCATGCCGTGGGTCAAATACTCAAACATGACATCATTTGAAGAAAGGGTGAGCTTTTTTTTATCTACTTGAATGTGTGCAGCCTGAAGTCTCAGATCCAAATACCTGGAAGCTGTTCTACATGATTGTGCAACATGCCTCTTATGTCATGGTGACTAAGCACCTAAACCCCTCAAAAGTAATCAGCGTGTTTAGCTGAAAGTTGATTTTAGGAGAGAAAAACATTGAAGCTGTGACATCAATCTTCTTTTGCTCATTTTGTCCAGGTAGGTGAACAAAAAACCTTTAAAAGTGTGTCTGGGTGAAATGACTTACTTAAAGTGCCAGGTATGTCAGTTCCTTCCTTTCAGCTTACATCATGGTCCTTGTCCACTTTGCCCTGAAGTTTGAACCTCACCAAATTGGTTTCACTCCAACTCTAAAACCACCTACGTGGCTTAAATGACACCTTCTCTGTTGGAGCTGCAGTCTTAATATCCAAGACATCGAGGAGATAACGGCACAGGGAAAATCTCTGTCCACACCGAGAAAGTTGATCTTCTTACAGTGTCAGCCAAGAGAACTGACTGATTTTATTGTGGCTTCCCTTGCAGGGAGCCTCTCTGGGTCAGATATGTTATTTTCCAGCCCAGTGTGAATGGAGATGAATCACTGCTACAGCATGAATGTCAAAGCAGATTGCACTCTTTCAGCTCCGTTCTCTAAATGGGGAATTCTTGTGTCGGTGGCTTTTGCTGGCTGTCCAATGGGCACAATAAACTGGAATATTTTAATAGATATTCTGACATATTTATGTCTTTAATTACAACATATTTCTAAACGTAACCTCATCTGACCCTTTTAAATGTTCTGAAATCTCTTCCTGTTTGTGGCTTCATCCTGTTGAGATCCTGTCAAAAGTGACTCATAAAATTTCTGCAGGTTTACAACAAAAGCCCAACATCGTTCAAACTCCTGTAGGTTTTTACCACAAGAGAAAACCTTTCAAACTATCTACAAAAGCAGCTACAGGGACTTGACATAGTGAAAACAGTTTGGTTGTATTTGTTTTGTTTTGCAAAAAAAGCAATCATGCTCCAAGCTTCTTTTTTTTTTTTTTTTTTTGTAATTTTGGCTTGGAGTTCACACACATTTAGCATTGGATGCTCACACAGAACCTTAATAAACTTGTTGCCTTCCAAGAGCCTCCGCTCCTATTATTGTCCTCATGTCCGGCTGCGGACCGCGGATCCAAACTGATCTAAATGAAAGACAATTAAAATGTGTCACACGCAATTATGTTTAGCATCCTTGCCTCTAATTACATTCTGCTGAGAAACACAATGCTAGGAGATGCTTCCTTTCATCTGAACAAACCACACAGTTGGTGAATCACAGCTCTGGGCGCTTGGGATGAAGATTTGGGGGTTGTGGCAGATTTACACTCAACTGCGAGCTTGTTAGCAGAACATGTGAATAAAATAAGAATGTTCTAATGATAATCCTGGTTATTGTTGGGTTCATGTTGGGCGCTTTACGCATCTGTACTTTAAAGCTTGTTTACGTGTCAGGACTTGAGAAATTCTGAGCATGTTTACTTTGGTGTTTTTTTAATGAGAAAGCTTACAGAGTATGAAACTGGTGTTTCAACAAAATGTTTACAATTAGTTTTCTTTCTAAATAGTTTTACTGTCTTCTTTAAGCCTCTGAAATCCACTGTCTCCAAAACTAATTGGTTTTTATTATTATTATTAATAGGGGTTTATGATCATCTACCAACAAAACCAATGGCAAAAGATTGTGTGTTTGTGTGTGTGTGTGTGTGTGTGTGTGTGAGTGAGTGAAATTTTGAACTCTGTCACACTTGTTAGTGGAAAATTGAATGTGTCACTGATATATGAGTTTAGAACATTTATAGGAAATCCTACTCAGGTTTTATGTTTATGTTTATTTACTTTATCCAAAGTGACATACAATTATTTACCTATAGTGCATGTTGTGATCTGTGGGGGAAACCGGAGTACCCGGAGGAAACCCACGCATGTATGGGGAGAACACACAACTCAGCGCAGAAATGCCACAGCCAAGTTTTGAACCTGTAACCTTCTTGCTGCAAGGCAACAATGCTAACCACTGTTCCACCATGCAGCCCAGTTTTACTCTTCAGCTGTCTCATTTCTGTACATAAGTTGCTCTTAGTTTATAACTGATATAAAAAGGTATTATTTATCCCTTCCAGAAACACACCTGGTTTCATTGGCTGATTTATCATCACTTGTTGTTTATTCTCCTGTTCATTAAATCTGACTTCAGTTCTCCCTTCCATAAATCTCCCAACCTTTCCCTTAAAACATATTAGTGTCTCAGGTGAACATGCACCTTGAGAACATCAGTGTTTGTCTCAAAACTCAGCGTTATTAAAAGCGGTCCTCTGACACTGCTACGTGTTTATTTAAATGGAAACATCATCTTGTTACTAAAGAGACTTTGAGTCTTGTTTTCTCTAACATCTTTCTTTCACCTGTTTATTAGTTTCCTGTGAAACTTTACAGCTTTAGATAGACCTGAGGAATGAGGAGGGAGTGTAAGCTCGCCAACGCAGCAGCTCCAAATAGCCCACGCTGGATTCCCGAAGGCTCCCCTGCCATCTGCAGCTCGACACCCACCACCAGCAGATACACGTGCTACAGTAATGGGGGTGAGGGTTAATTAATCGAGTCCTCACTTGGAAACATCAAACATATGCAGTAATCATCTCATCTATATTTGATATTCGGATCTTTGCTAAGCCTTGATGCAGCTGAAAGGGAGGGGGGTGTTCTGGTAAGAACTCTCTAAGCTTTTTAGGATGTATTTTATCATCCTGCTCTTACAATGTCAGCAGAGCAGGAGAAAGGAGCACATGGATGCACAGATGTGTTTCACAGCAGCGCTGCTGAGGGAAGCCAAGCTGGCACCCATGGAGACTCCCTTTCCTCCCATCTTGTCAGCTAATCCTCCATCATTTTCTCCAATATTTTGGATGATTCCAGTCTGGAGACAGATGGACTGGAGCAGGAACTCTTGTCTGCCATATTTACACAAAGTTGAACCAAAGTGTGTTATGGTCTATATTAGAGGATACTTCATCAGTTTAAGCTGCTTCAAATCTGCTTTTTTCATTAAGCACAGATGTCTTCCCCATCATGATCTTCACAAAACATTAAAGTTCTTTACAGTGCAAACTCAGAAGTGCATCAATATATAATGTAGGGTTTGGTAAATTGAGTGCTTTAAGAGCTCAATATACATTACCTCTACTTATGACCAATAAGCTGTGATACTCTATACAAATATAGAATATCAACCTGCTTGATCTTTACTGTGTTTAATCAGAAGATTCTAGGATTCTTTGTTTTATTCAGGGATTGTAAACACTTCGTTTTGATTCAGGAAAGAGTCAGGTTTGTAAAAGTAAGAATTTAATTCACAAACAATTAAAATATGACAAGTTAACTAATATTTACTGTGAGTGGATGGATCTAGGTGGAGTAGGTATAGTGTATGGTGCCTATGTGTGAATGCGATATTATCAGAACTTCCGTATCTAGGAAAGCTGAGTTTTGGGTGTAAGCTAAGCTAAGCTAAGCTAAGCTGAGCTAAGAAGTTGATTATTATCAAAAGGCCTCAGATGCTATCTGTGTGTCTACTTCACCCGTTCTTGGACACCCTCTTCGTGGATCCGAAGGTCAGTGAGTTCGGATGACCTCTGGCACAGAGGGCTGTAGAATATCGTATCACCGACTCTTCGGTCCAGAGATGTCTCGGGTCACGGCAGATGGATGGAACCGCGCATCTGGGACTCGTAAGGAGTCTAAACAATATCAGCTTGTTCTGCAAGAACCGTTTGCTGTATCAGCTTTGCAGGTGCAAAAAGATTTTGACAGCGTGTCAAAAGCTTTGATGGGTTAGAGAGGTTTTGCTTCAGATGGCCGGTCTGAAGCCTTCTCAAGAACTGATGAATCACCAGAGTGATCCAGTTTTAATGTTCTCATGTTATGATTTGTGTAGCCAACCAGAGGTTGACAAGTTGAGGAATATTACCAAGACAACTCAGAAACACGCCTTCCTTAATACCGGATGCTCTGATCTGGGGTAAAGGACTATATATGTGTCACGCGTTTGACTTACCTTTACTTTGTCCTTGTGTGAGTGCAAATGGTGATGACCTTATTCCATGTTGTCGTTCTTTTTTTAAAACACAGAAACAGTTTTGTTACCTGTTATTGACGCTACAGTTTCGCCGACGGCTGCCGGCTTCTTCAGGCTGACGCTGATGGTGGTGTCACTTCCTTCTCCGTTTATCTGCGGGCAGCAGAGGACGTTGTCGCCCTCTACTGCCCGCTGTCCCCTCTCCGACGATGCAGTCCCATGCGTGGTCCAGCGTGTAAACTCCATCGTCCCTGTTCATGGTCCCACATCCACGTCTCCTTATCTCGATTGCTTCCTTGATCCATCTTTTGTATTTTTGTTGTTCAGTGGTTATGATCCGTGTGTTGTCCCAGTCCATTATTTGGTTTTCTCTTAAGCAATGATCTGTTACGGCTGACTTTTTTATTGTAACAGATCAACAGATCATTGCTTTTTTGGGTTGGTGTTTTTGTGAACAGGGATGTGACGTCATGTGAGATGAGTATGTCTTTGTCTTCTATTGTAATGTCCTTTAGTTCTTTTGCCAGTTCAGTGCTATTTTTGCAATGTTGATCTGTGTTCCCTAATAAGGGGCTGATGATTTTGCTAATATCTCTTGCCATGTTGTATGTTGGTGTACCTATGAGAAGATAGGCTGACTTCCTCTTTCAGCAAACCTGTTTAATATTTGCATCACATTAAGATAAAACTCGGCTGTGTGGGTGTTTAACCTCCTCATTAAGAAAACGACCACATCCCCACAGGTGCAACACCCATGCAACTTAGCACTAAGCTAGCGGTCTTGTCTGTCGGCTTGAGTTTGAAATATTCCAACACTTTGGAAACATTTTGGCATTTATTCCTGGGTGTTATCATCCTTATTCCCACAGCCACTGTTGCTCGTGCTGACTATAATCTGTTAGAGCGGCAGAACGAGTGCGCTTCCCGTCTATGGAACCAGGAAGTCACACCAGGAGGATATTGTATAACCTGGAAGTGATACATGAAATGAAACATCAGAACATTTAATTTAATTATTCCAATATTTGTTTCAGTTTCAGCTCTACTCTCTTAAATTCCAAACAATACTTAAAGAAAATAAATT
The DNA here is from genome assembly GCF_043380555.1 of Nothobranchius furzeri. Lineage (NCBI taxonomy): Eukaryota > Metazoa > Chordata > Actinopteri > Cyprinodontiformes > Nothobranchiidae > Nothobranchius > Nothobranchius furzeri. Next base: position 71,179,603 of record NC_091741.1, on the reverse strand, counting down.
ATCTGTGTGGATTTTCTTTCACATTTCGCCAATATTTAAATTTCATGTTTAAATTCAATTGACAAATTGATTTCTCAAAACTAATTCAAAGATGAATCGTTAAAACATTTGTAATTGTCATCCCAGTCTCTAGTCATTAATAGATCATTTACAAGGTATTAGGCAATCTATACAATTCATTTTAAACACTTTCAATGTAATATGTATTTATAAATGTTAGTATAAATGATTTGTATATCATTATCTAATACTTTGCAAATAATCTATTATTGACTTACTGATAATAAACTAAACACTTATAAATGTTTAATAACTAAACATTATTATAAAGTGTTACTGGTATGTTATCTTGGTCATCACTATTTAAATCTTGTTCTTGCTTTAACTGTGCTGCAGCTTCTTTCTGTTGTTGCTGATGTTGAAAAATTAGAAGAGTTTGCCTGTTTCCAGCCTCTCTGCAGATGTTTCTCCACCTATCTCCCACTCAAGACTTTCAGCCAGTAGGATGTGTGCACTCTGATAAAAAAAAAAACAACTAAAATATGTCTCAGGAGCTCTACATCAGGATTAAAATACATCAAGAATAAAAATCAAGATCATTTTTTACCATTTTTCTTGAAACACCATTACTTGAAAGCCAAAATTTAGGGGATAAATGGAGCTAAGCATGCAATTTCCACCCAGCAGCACTCAGTTTTGTCACATAGAGTGATTCTGGAATATGCTGGAGCTAAAGAGACCCATATGGCTCCCACTCCCCTGCACGCCTTTCCTTCTGTTTCTGCTCCGGGTTTGTTGTCTCCTACTTGATGATGGACAGATTTCAGGTTGCCTTGGTCAAGTGTGGACTTCTGACAGGAAACAACAGCTTCTTATGTTTTATAGCAACAGCTAATTTTTCAAGCTGTTTTCTGTCAAGGCAGAAAAATCCAAATTTCAAAAGTTTATATGGTTATCAAATATGTTTTCAGTGTATTTCTCTAAAAGAATTCTGAATCCCAATTCATGGTTAAACATTCAGCACATTCGTTTACATAAAGGTTTTGAATTATTTGATATAAAATATGGGCAAAATATAAAAATCCTCAAAAATCCATAAAAGTATGGAAAATTCCTGAAATTTGCCTAAAATTGACTTCCACATGGATATTTGGGGAGTGATTAAAGTTGAAAGCATGATTTAGCAGATATTTTTAAGCTTTTTTGGGAGAAATCTTTGAGCCCTTTGATCTGATTTTGAATAACATCGATGTACACACACGCACGCACACACACACACGCACGCCCACACACACGCACATGCACGGGCGAGCGCGCACACACACACACACACACACACACACACACACACACACACACACAGATTTGTGATCAGTTCTGACACACATTACTAATTGAACTTAATGAGTTTCGGGCACAGACCTTATAGTGCTAATGTGCTATCATAATCAAGTTCTCACTGCAAGTCCCGTGTTTATGAGTCATGGATGAAGGCCAAATTTATTTTTTCCTCTAAACAGGAAAAAACTGAGGCATTTTTATTATTGTGGCATGTCTGTAATGAAAAAATAAACAGCAGCTGACTTCTACAGCACCTGTGAAAAGTTATCCCAGCTGAATCACAATTTAAAACCCAGAGCATAAAATGTTCATGTAAAACTTTACTTCAGGCGCTAAAATACGAGTAAAAAAACAGCTGATTTTTCCAGTCAAAACAAAAAGATCATCAGCCTTCAGTCAGTAATTTAGACTGATTAGATTTGTATTATTATTAATGACTTGTGCTTACTCCCGTTTCCCCTAAATGAATAAAAAAGCAAAAATATGTAAAGTTATTTTATTACAGACATTACTGGATTAAAATATCTATTGACCTCACAATAGATTCAATTAAAGAATGGATTGGAGTTGTTATTGCTGCAGAAGGCCTCAATTTTTGAATAAATCAGAACACACACACACACACACACACACACACACACACACACACACACACACACACACACACACACACACACACACACACACACACACACTGTAGGACAATCAAAAATCCAGGCATGTGAGTTGGGCCTTCGTGACCCAGTTTATGGAAATACCAACATTTTTGATGAAAATGTTGATTTGAAAGCGTTCATTTGAACAGATAAGATCATTTGTCGACCCAGATTTGATAAAGTTTGTGACAGCGATCCCAACTGTCAAACATGATGCTAAAACCAGTTTATAAACGTCAAGCTACCGGCCAGCCGATGAAAACTAAAGTACCAGATAAAGAAGTTGTGCTGCTTTTTGTTCAACACAATAAAATTAAGCAATGATACCATTAAAACACTTCCCTCTGAATCTCCAAACCAATTCAAAGATTTATTTTCCTTTTAATATAATTCTGCATCTCTTGCGTCATAAACTGAAACTTCCTTCCCATGCACAGTTTAAATTTTGTATAAATAAATGTCTTCATCCTGCAGCCTCAAACGTGATTTTGTTGGAGAAATAAATCAACCAGAAAGAAAATGAAGGTCCTTAGAAGAGGATACCCAGAGACAGTTCAGACTTTTTCCTTTCTCAGAGCACTTACTCTGACAACCCAAAGGCATTTTCTGCCGCCCTTGATTTCTTTTCACCTGATATAAAGTTCAGCGTGTTCCCGTCTCCTGGCTGAACTCTTAGAGATCTTGATTCGGCGTCTGCCTTCTGTCGGAGCAGCTTATTCTGAAACAGCAAATATTCCCTCACCAGTATGCACCAATTACTTCATCTTCAGTTGTCCCTTCAACTTGGTCTGATAGGTAGAATGAGTTTTTTTTTTATAAGATCGTTTCTCCGTGACCAAAAACTGCATGTTTTACATATGTAGCCTCCAGGAATGGTCAGTTTTTCATCTACAGTTTGACCTCTTCAGTATCTGGCCATTTGAAGACATAAGTCTTAACTGGTGCTTCCAATCTGCAAGAAAGATCCTGTTGCTTGGTCAAGGTCCCTCGCAAACTCACTCTTAAGACTGTTTTTTATTCACAGGACAAGACGGATTGACTTTCATAATTAAATCATATAACGTACAAGATGAGTAAATAATCATATGGTTGAATGAACAATAATGGTTGAAGAATAATGACAATGTTTTGATGAATCTGTGCTTAAATTACTGAAGTTGAAATGAATATTATTATTACATTGAAAGATTAACAAGGATGAAATGAAATATATGACCCATATATTTAATCAGCACACTGACTGGACAAGACACACTCACAATACCTCAATGACGCAAGGTATAATCAACGTCACGGCACATAGATATTTTCTTATCCACAAAATCAGCATCTTCATATGTTTATGTTTATTCATTTCGCAGACGCTTTTATCCAAAGCGACGTACAATTTTTATTTTTATTTTTAATAACCTATAGGGCATGTTGTGATCTGTGGGGGAAACCGGAGTACCCGGAGGAAACCCACGCATGCATGGGGAGAACACGCAACTCCACGCAGAAAGGCGAGTTTTGAACCTGCGACCTTCGTGCTGCGAGGCAACAGCGCTAACCACTGCGCCACCATGCAGCCCTCCTTCATATCTGAGGGAGGTGTGTATCGGAGTTTGTTGGCAAAACCCATTTACAGGGCGAGTTCTGATCCATCAATAAACCAAGATACGGCCATTATTTTAAAACAGCATCACTCCCTGAGTGATTCAGTTGAGCCTAACTCTGACTGGCCATCGGAGGGAAACTCTGCTCCCATCGTATCTTTGACAAGCTATCAAAAACCTGTTGCATGCTACAGCTGACCGCAAATGGTTCCTTCACAATAAAGCTGAACCAACTTCAACTCCTTAAGAGTGATTCCTAAGATGCAAATAACTGTCGTGAACTGGAGACATCTCGAAACCGGTCTAGTCAGCACTGCGGTTTCTTCTATGGACTTCGGTACCTCTGGGGTCCCCGGACCTCAACACATTCCGGATCTACCACGGGGGTCTCCGATCAGGCAGACTGCGTCTAATGTGTTTTTGATAAGAACCAACTTTGTTAGTTTAATGCAGACCAAATTCACTCCCACTCAGAACTCAGTTTCTTCCAGAGATGGCAAAAGTACCAACGCTCTTTACTTAAGTAGAAGTACAGTTACCTGTGTAAAAACCTACTCTGGTAAAAGTGAAAATACTGAGCGAATTTATTTACTTAAGTAAATGTAAAAATACAGGCTCTAAAAAGTACTTAAGTATGAAAAGTAAAAAGTAAAAAAATGTTTTACTTTAAATAACAGAAAAAAAGCATCTAGTTTGGATTGAGAAGTTCATTTCAAAAACACAACAATAATTCCTGGAGATATAATGCTATTAATGTTATTGCTATCACCACATATGGGAGCATTTAACTGAAATAGTTTTTCGGCAACTCGACTTAAAACATTGTGATCATGGAATCAAGGTCCCTTCAAATCTTCAAGTATTATTTCATTTAGAGAGGAATTGACTGTTTGAGACTAAATAAACTTTTTATTGAGCTTCATCAGAAGCTGGTTTTTAAAGTTCTTTGCATCAACACGTGCCCTTTTGGGTCTGAAAATGAGTCCTGCAGTGCTGAAAAGCCTCTCCCAAGCAGCTGAGGCAGGCAGAGGTGTGTTCAGCTTCAGTGGTAAATTGCATATGGCTGGATACGTTTTCAAGATATCCATAGAATCTGATGGACAGGCCAGGCCTCCAGCTGCTTGGCGGTTTCCTGATTGTTGCCCTGCCTGATGGTGAAAAAGAAGTCCTCCTCCTCTGAAGAAAAGGACGTGTCACCTTACTGCACCACAGGTTGCTCCTTCAGATGGCTTCTGATGAAGCCCAGACCTATGAATGACAAAATCAAAAAGATTATAATTTATCACCAAGGTCATCACCTCAATTAAAATAGCATAGCTAATTTGTTGCATACCAAATAAGTATGAAAAAACAGATTTACTGTATTGACTTGAATATAGGACGAGGTTTTCTTAATTTTTTTTCTTCCATTGACTCCAACTGACTAACCCAAACCCCATTCTGACACAACAGGTCTACCTGTACCCTCAACAAACAACTCTCCACACCCTCCCTTCGCCTTCTAACCCCCTGCCTGCAAAAAAGATCTGTGAGGAGGATGCAAGTCATCTCTCTCAGCACCAGAAGCCTGCTTCCTAGCTTTTTTAAATTCCCTCTCATTATGTTCATATACATGCACACATTGCAATATTTAATACATTATATAGCCATATATATTATATTATTACATATACTTCAGTCACTATGCTAGAAAAGTGAAGTGGTATGACCCCGGTATCGAAGTCCGTCGACTAACTTCCAGTACGACCAGGTCAGTCCAGGGCCATCTCCAGGCACGACAGTTGGATAAAACCGAGCGTCTGGCGGACTCTAAAGGAGTCTAACAATATCAGCTTTGCTCTGCAGGAACTATCTTGTTTTATCCGCTTTGCAGGTGCAAAGAAGGTTTTAAAGGTTTTGATGATGTGTCAAAATCTTTGCTGGTTAAAGAGGTTTTGCTACAGATGGCTGGTCTGAAACTTTTCTCTAGAACTCTTGAACTGAAGAAAAACCAGAGTGATCTAGTTTTAAAGATTTGATGTTATGATTTGCACAGCCAATCAGAGGTTGACAAGTTTGAGGAATATTACCAAGAATCTCAGAAACACACCCTCTTTGATCCGGAGGCTCTGATCTGGGCAAAAGGTCAATTATGTGTCATGCGTCTAACTTAACTTTACTTTGTCCTTGTGTAGGGTTGTCACGGTGTGAAAATTTAACCTCACGGTTATTGTGACCAAAATTACCACGGTTTTCAATATTATTGCGGTATTTCTTTTAAACGTGCTACATTTTCACACAATTAAACAAACCCTGTATGTCAGGAAATATTGTCCTCAGTTTGTGTCTACATTTTGCCTAAAATGTGTTATTTTGTAATTATGTTGTTTATTTGTTTACATTTTTTCCCTTTAGTCTTTAAAATACCAATGTTTGCCCATTACTTCTTATTTTTTGTCTGTTTGATGTCATCATTTAAAAATATTAGATCAGATGATACTCAGTACTCAAGTAGCCTTCTAATCAGATACTTTTTTACCCTTACTTGAGTAATAAACCCTATATCAGGAAAATATTGTCCTTGGTTTGGGTCCTTCCAGTGAGCTTTGCAGATTTGGGGAAATATCATAAATTTATAATGATTCTCGGAGAGAGACCAACTCTTATCTGCCGCTGGGAGCCCCGTTAGGGGCTCGACACACGGGAGGCGACAAATGACCGCAATCAGCGAAATTCGTCGCTGTCGCTTTTATTACCTGACACAAGGGAGGCGACCCGCGACAGCGGCAAAGCTGTTGTGTTCTGTTCCATGGCGAAATTGAAACTTTCGTTGTTTTGTTTGGCTGTGTCAGGTTGGAGGGAAGTAAGGTTATTTAAGCAGTTCAGAGTTTAAAAAAAGCGGTAGATATGATGTTTCACAAGGTGCTGCTAGAGTTTTGTGAGATCTTACTTCTGATTTTACTATATAAAACATAATAATAATCAACTTCTCCTTCATGTTTGCTCGGAGATGTACGGAGCATCCTGCCCGCTCATTCGTCAGTGAATGAAACCTCCGTTGATTGGTCCTCGTCCGAGCGACAGCGATGAAAAGTTGAAAATATTTCAACTTTCTGGGATGGCGTCGCTGGGTGGCCTGTGCACAACACGCGCACAAGCGCAAAATTTCACACGCACGTTTTTCACGTTTTGCTTAGTAGGAGGGAGACCCACGATTATCGCTCTGTCGTGCATGTCTCATTGAAAATGAATGGAGGAGAGGCGATGACGCCTCCCGTGTGTCGAGCCCATCATGCATAGCGTCATTTCAAAATGGGGGTGTCTGCGACACGGTTTATATGCAGGTAGCGGCGCTGCGGCGCTGCGGCTGCTTTATATAGCGACTCGTTGCATTCTCTCTCAACCCAAATCCTCGGATCACACATTTTAGCTAAAACGCTAACGTTAGCTTGCCTTGCGTTTACTGTAGAGTTGTGGGTGATGGTCACACAGATGTATCATGAGATTTGAAGCGTTGCTGCCTTTCACAGACACTTTTTCTGCACATACTGCAAACAGGATAGCTGTCTTCTATCAACTGTCCCTCTGCATTCTTCAAATATCCAAAAGATGCCCGTACTTCCCACTTTGTCTTCTTTGAGGGATAAAAAATGTCCTGAGCACTGCTGTCTTCTCCTTTGGCCATTATTTCAGCTTTAGCTTCAAGAAAGTTTTGGTTGTAAACAACCAAGCGCGCATGTGCCGCCGACAACTTCAGCAGATGATACGGTGGCTGGTAAGGGTCACCGCGCCTACACCGCAGCTACGGTAACCCACCGAGATAATATTTTTTTTAAAAACAAGACAATTATTATTATTATTGTCAACTTTTTTACCGGGGTTTACCCCTACATCGGTTACCGTGACAACCCTATCCTTGTGTGACTGCAAATGGTGATGAACTCGTCAAGTAAACATGCTAAACAATCATTAAGAGCACAGATTAATGAAACATTTCATTGTTTTATAATTATTATAAGTAGCAATAAACAAATGTTTATTTAATGACTATCTTTCATTTTAAAATCTTCTTTTCTTCTGTTCTTCTGTGAATCGAGGAGTTTATAAAAAAGAGTTGCTCTGTAACGTGACCTTGGTAGGAGAGAATGTTATTGTTATGATTTTATTATCTCTGTCAGAGCTGCATGCTTTCAGTCTCCTGTGAGGGAAAATATTGTAGGTTGGAGTCGTAGCCAGGGTAAGTTGACCCGGCTGTGGATCTGACCTGTGGGTCTCAAAATCAGGCCATTTCATGACGTTACACTGAGATGGCTGTGTGATGACAACCTGGCTGTGGGGGTCGAGCCGACTCTAACGTGAAAGTGCCATTACACAATTTGACGTAAAAGCATTAAATATACAGGGTAACACAGAAAACTGTAAAGCACTTGTTTCCATAGTGGCCCTAAAAGCTTAGCAGTAGCAGAAAAATTAAAATCATGCTTACCTGTATGTGATTTTTCAGATTTGATGGTGAATTCTTAAACGCCCGGAGCTTGTGGTTTTTAGGCTGGCACAAAACACAGCGCATTCGCCACAAATTGTTCTTGGAGCCAACAACATTAAAGAGTTCTTTTAAATAAGGCCAAGGACGATGAATGCATCACTCCTCCAAACCTGCAGCATTTCTCAGGCCACTGTTGTCATCCATGTTGTTAGTTAGTGTTGTTCTGGGTCTCAAACCGCGCTCCCATCGGACTCCTTCTCGCTGCACCGTTGATTTTCCCTCTGTTTTGTTCCGACAGTTACGTAATGACATCATCGACAGACGTGTAATACGTGCAGTATGTGAGGTAAATGTCGAAGTAACGAGACCATTTTGAAAATGTAAGGAGTAGAAAGTACAGATATTTGGGCTCAAATGTAGGGAGTAAAAGTAAAAAGTTGTCAGAAAAAAAATACTCAAGTACAGATACCTAAAAAAAACTACTTAAGTACAGTAACGAATACATTACAAATAATGATTTGTAAGTGAGTTTCTTCAGATACGAGGGTTCTGATCACATCACATTCACACATGATCACACTTCACATTCCACTTAGATCCATTCATCACATAAAGTGTCCTAGTTGTCATGTTTTTCATTGTTTAGAAAATAAATCTCTTACTCTTGATAAACTCGACTCTCTTCTTGAATTAATACGAAGTGTCTGACAATCCCTGAATAAACAAAGAAATCCACATTGATATGGAAGTTCACACAATATTGGTCAAAGTGTGGGTAGTATATCAAGTTTTAAAAGCACCCAAATAAATACGTATGCTGCATCTACAAATATTACCTGTGTTCATGGCCCATTGAAACTAAGCATTATCATTCTGAAACATATTCAATAACAAAGAACTGTGATAGTCTTTAGCGACCATAAATTAGATTTCTTATTAAAGTAGTGCTACAATAATACAACAAATCTTTAGTTATATTTCTGCTGCAGTTAGTTGACTTTCCTGTGTTGGAGTGTTCTGTTGTGCTAAAGAGTGCTGCAGGTTCATTAGAGGTGACACATCATTAAATGCTCCTTTAGGTCAACAGCTGCAGCCAGGAGGAGGACAACACATTCATCAAAGTGCTCCCCAAACTGATGGTGAATAATAATAATATAAGCTTAATTTGTGCTTGCTTGTTGCTCCAGCCATCCATCTATCCATTTTCATCCACTTATCCGGAGTTGGGTCGCGGGGGCAGTAGCCTAAGTCGAGAGGCTCAAACTTCCCTCTCTCCAGCCACTTGGGCCAGCTCCTCCGGGGAAATCCCAGGGCACTCCCTGACCAGGTAAGAGACATAGTCCCTGTTACGTCCCTCAGCTCGCTAGGAGTGATGTGTAGGAGGGAGTAAGAGATGTTGTGTGTAGGTGTAATAATAACAAAGTAAATGTGTCTCCAAACAAAGGATTTTATTACAAACACAAAGAGCCTACAAAAGGGCAAAATGATAAACATAAAGCGTCACGCCAAAAGGGCTGGGAGGAGGAAAAATATCTAACTAAAAATATTCAATGTGTAAACAAAACACTAGAATTAACAAGAGACGTCCTGGTAAGCAGAGACGCTCGGGGGAAATCCAAAAGGGGGGTCAAAGGCCAGTTCGAAGTCAAAGTTACCAGAAATCCTATTGAACGAGAGTCTAAACCACAAGATTACCAAAGTACGCGCACACACACACACACACACACACACACACACACACACACACACACACACACACACACACACACACACACACACACACACACACACACACACACACACACACACACACACACACACACACACACACACACAACATGTCCTGGGTCTACTTTTAGGCCTCCTCCCGGTTGAACGTGCCCGGAAAACTTGCTTGTTGCTCTGCATTATAAATGGTGATAAGTGGGAATCATTACCTATAGCCTTTTCATACATCCGTTTAAGGATGACCCAAAGTGTTGAACACAATAACTAAAAAGAATAAAACCCTCATAAAACAAATAGTAATAGTTACAACCTGCCAGACACAAAAGATCAATAATAAAACAGATAAAAAGAAAAACATAACACAACAGTAAAATCTACTTACAGGTGTAATGTCCGACAATGGTCAGTTTTCACCTACAGATTGATCTACATGCCACCAGTCATCTGCAAACATAAATTTCATTCTCTAAAGTGGATTTTACATCCTAGCTTCCAACAAACCCAGAAGGATACTGCAGCCTTGTTGGCATTTCAGGAGGAACAAGATGTCAGGCTGTGTTCCCAAACGAAGCCTTCTTTTGATAACACCGCAGGATTTCTCATTCTCTGAATAAAGTGACTATTTTCAGCTCATATGAGTTAATCAATCGTGAAATTAAATGAACAAATGTTATAGGAATAATAATAATGTCTTGATTAATCTGTGCTTAAATTAATAAGGTTGATTAATCAGTCCTTGAATTACTGAAGTTTGAAATAAATGTTATATTACATTGAAAGATTTATATAAGTGATGATCAGTAATGTTTGATATGACAAGTGAATCATTATCTACACTCAGACAAAATGTTAATTAGAGATAAAGTTAAGTTAAACATCATGACACATAGATATTTTCTTAGCCACAAATAAGAGCATCCTGTATCTGAAAGAAGATGTGATGTTCTGAGGTTTGCTTGTTAACGCCCCTTAACATGGCACGTCCCGGTTGGCCAAGAAATCATAATATGAGAAAATTAAAACAGAGCTCACTTGATAGTGAGTCAGTTCTAGAGAAAGCTACGGACAGGCCATCCGTAGTGAATCCTCTTTAACCCAGAGCATTTTTGACAAGCTGTCAAAATCCTGCTACACGCTGAAGCTGACACAGCAAACGGTTCCTGCAGAACAAAGATGATACAGTTCCGACTCCCTAAGAGTCCTTCTAGACGCAAACGATTTCATCTGTCTGTTGTGACTCGGAAACATCTCTGGACTGGAGAGTTGGTGCTGTGGTTAATCTACCAAACCTCGGTGCCCAGCGATCATCCGAACTCCCTGACCTCCGGATCCGCGAACAGGGTCTCCAAAGAAAGGGTGAGGTAGTGAGGTAGACACACAGATTGCGTCTGTTGCTGGTTTGATAAGAATCAACTTCATAGCTTAATGCAAACCAAATTCTTTTCACACCCAGAATTCAGTTCATCTAGATACAAGGTTCTGATAAACACACACCGTTAAACCACCATACATCACATCCCACCCTCTTAGATTCATCCATCACAGTAGCCTTGGTTAACTTGTCATGTTTTAATTTGTTTAGAAAATAAATTTCTTATCTTTTATAAACCTGACTCTGTCTGAATTGAGATGAAGCGTGTTGATCCCTGGAAAAAGCAAAGAATCCTAGAATCTTCTGATCAAACATCCAACAACCAAGCAGGTTGATATTCTAGATTTGTATAGAATATCACAGCTTATTGGTCATAAGTAAAGGTAATATATTAAGCTTAAAAGCAACAATATTTACCCTGTACACAGACCTTTACGGGTTAACTGATTTTAAAAAGAAGGTTTTTCACTCTCTTCTAAAGAAACTTGGGTTAGTTTTCTAAGCTCACTTTTTGAGTGAGGTGCTGGAAAACTGTATCTACAGTCAGCTACTGGACTTTTTAAAATGAATTTAATATTTTAGAAACCTTTCAGTCGGTTAAAATGTTGCACAGGACTGAAACAGCATTGGCAAAGCATTGAATAATCATTGGATTAGCAACTGATGGGGCAGTTCAGTGCTGCTAGTCCTGCTAGGGATTCTAGGTAGTAAGAATCCTTCAGTTATAAAATCTTTCACGTTATAGAAATAGAACAAAACTGCTTAATAGAACATAAAAGTTATGTCACAGTTACTTTTGCTAGGTAACTCATTGCATTTACATTGTAGTAACAGAGTTACTAACTCAATTACATTTTGGAAAAAGTAATTTGTAACTATAACTAATTACCTTTTTAAAGTAAGATGCCCAACACCGATTGCTGCAAACTACTCAACCATGCAGCTTGACACTCACAAGCATGGACCATATGCTGTAGTGTTGGCTGAGAGAAGAAAACTGTACTTGTGAGTAAAAAACATGTCAAATGTTGTTATTGGGCCCAAAATTATAAATTAATCTGCATATTTATGTCTAATTGATGCATAGATGACACCTTCCCATTCTAACAAAACCAAACCAATGCAACCTGGGACCACTTTCTCTTCCACTTTAAAACAAATGAGAGCACAACGGGACGGAATATTTGTTGTCAGGATTTCAAGGCAATAAAAGAAAAGGAAAACAAATCAGGAGCAGTCCTGTGCCTGATATGTGTTTGGAGTAAGGGACAAACTTCACCAGATTATTATATTAAGGCAGCTGGAAAGGGCTTGCGATTTTGATGATGACTAAAACTGACTGAACACACAAACACAATTAAAATATTGGAAACAAGACAACAGCTGGTCCACCGAGCTGTAAACAAGTCAAGACGGTACGATGGCTGTTCCTGGTTTAAGAGGCAATAATACAGGATGGACTAGTTTTCAAACACAAATTCTGACAAACATCAACACATGCTGAAAAGATACACGTTAAAATGATGACTATCTTTATGAAAAAGCAGCAAACAGTAATAAATTTGAACTATATTCATTAAAACTATTGATTCCCTTTCTTTTAGTGCTCCTGAAAAAAATATGTGCAGCTCAGAAACTGAAACTGCTGCAAAAAAGATGAAACATCATCCACACGACTCATTTCAACACTGACCTTTACAAAGTTCTCAAACACCACCGAGGCATCCAGCTCATACCTTAAATGTTAACTATAGCAGAATGTGCCTCGTTTTATGAAAACGTTTTCTGTGATGATTAAATGTAAAAAAGTGACAAACAAGCTGAAATCTTTGTGCTCAGAAATCCTTTAGATTCCATTGAGGTGTTGTTATGTGAAACACAAAAACCAATCCTCTAATTATGAGTGAACCCAGTGGGATTGTTTCTCATGCTGGTTGACGTTCTGATTTTAGAGGTAATAATGGAGGCAATCAGAACCTCACCCTGACTCTCCCACTGTGATCACATCCCATTTGTGACATGTTTACCCTCGGCTTTGAAAGCTTTCAACTTTCAGTTGGGCTTTTTTTCTTCACGTGTGCCACCATCATTATTACTGAAATAAACCGGTAGACTGTGTGGGAAACGGTCACATTAGATGTCGCTCCTTGTGTGTCTGTTTGTAGCATTGATGTAGATGTTAAACAATGTTCCAGTGAGACATTTGGGGTCAGAACCCACCTCTAACAACACAGTACACTATGAATGCCTGATTCCAAATATAAATTGAGCAATTAGAAAACAATATTTTTGCAGCTAATGTCAGTTGTTTTCACTTGCTTTGAAATAATATAAAAATACATAAAAATATACTTTTTTTCTCACAGGCTTAATCAAACCCAATTGAAATCCTATTAAGCCACACAATGACAGCCATGTAATATGACTTATGTTGAAGTTGAAGTTATGTTCTGATTTTACAGTTTATAAACCCAATTCATTACAATTTCCTCAATATGAAAAATTTGGTCCCTGCGGCTTTAATCAGATAAACCTCAGAGCTGCACACTAGGGACCTATCCTGGCCTGCCAGACTCGTCCTCTGTTTAATTCTGCACAGAGAAAGAGTCTGGTAACTCACAGGCAGAGAGGCACTTGAGGGGCGGGACTAGCCAGCTCAAAAATAACCAATCAGAAAAATTCAATTCAATTCAAGTTTATTTATATAGCGCCAAATCACGACGAGTCGTCTCAAGGCACTTCACATAATAACCATTCCAATTCAGGTCCGTTCATTAAGCCAATCAGAAATAATGTTTCCTATACAAGGAACCCAGCGAATTGCATCAAGTCACTGACTAATGTCAGTGACTATACAGCAATCCTCATACTAAGCAAGCATAAAGCGACAGTGGAGAGGAAAACTCCCTTTTAACAGGAAGAAACCTCCAGAGAATCCTGGCTCAGTATAAGCAGCCATCCTCCACGACTCACTGGGGATCGAGAAGAAAAAGAAGCAAATGCAGACTGTACTGCGCGACGCTGTAGTTTTTTAGCTGTTGTCAAAAATGGCGTCTGGCGACAGCACAAACATCTTTCTTTCAAAGAAAGGCTTTTAGCGCTTCTACTTGTTGTGGTTTTAAAGACGTGTCCAAGTAATTTAGAACAGAGGAAAGTGCCGCAGCAAACTCAGCTTCAGTCACCATGTTTATGACAAACTCCGCGTTATGGTGTGTGAGGTATGCTACTCAGCGCTGATCGGCTCGGTTAGAATTCTCAGGGGTGGGGTTATTTGAATAGGAGCATTCCCAGACCCTTCTCTGTGCAGAATTAAACAGAGGAGGAGTCTGGCAGGCCAGCCTACTCGGGACCCTCCATTTAAAAAAATAAATATTTTATTTGGTTCCCCTTGCTCAAATCAGCTGCCCCCTTATGTTAAAGCAGTGACCCTTAACTCCCCCTAGGACCGGTATCCAGCATCCATATCTTACAGTTTTCCTGCTTCAACACATCTGATTTTAATCAACAGGTGATTAACAGGCTTCTGCAGAGCTGGGGCACCCTCCTCATCACCATATCATCAAGCCCATTTGGGAGTGGCCGGTGGGCATGATATCTCCACGTATCACTCCCACATGATGCGCTGCGGGAAGACCGGATATAGGCCAAGTCAGCAATCCACCTGATGGCAGTCCCTGAAAAACACCTCAGTGTGAAGCCGAAACTATTGGCAGGTTAAAAGATTTTTACATAATTTCTCTTACTAATATTCCATGCCTACTAGAAGAAGCCACTTCTCCAATTTATCAACTGTGGCACAATGAACTTCATCTCCATTCTGCAGTGCTTGATGAGCTCCTGGGAAACCACTAAAACATGCTGATTATCAACCCTCGGGGATCACTGCTCTAAAGATTCATTCATGAATGAGATCTAAACCATTCGGGGAGCTCTCCATGCTGTCTGGTGAAATAACAAAATTACCTTTGACTCTGCAATAATTATTACTCATACATTTTTCCTTTTTTGTGCTGTAACACCAAGAAAGCCAAGCAACCCAAGTTGGATTCAGATTTAGATATTTTTCAGTTGGATTGATGCAAATGACACAAAAAAACTCATATTTTTTGGGTAGACCTCTTTGATTTTTACTTTTTTTTCAGCTGACTAAATTCAAAGAAATGCAGAAAAAGATACGGAGAGTAGCGTAGACAGAGTACTGTTGTTGTTTCTTATTGAAACTGTTATCTTCAACAAGACTAGCAGGGACGATTCAAAGGGATCTCAGGAGCTGAGTGAAGGAAACAAGAGAATGAACCCGTCAACTGGAACTAACTCCCAAAACATGATACATCACCATGTCAGGAAACTGGTGAATTCAAGCCAGTTCAATTATGATTAAAAGGCCAATGTCATTAGTCCACATCAGAGTGGGAGCAGATGATGAATGTGCATCTATGTTTGGATTGGATTTTGTTTGTGCATGGTTGCACATTTACTGGGAGTTCCCACATCCTATATTCTAATCAACATGAGAATATTTGGCAGTCTGTACCCAAAGACTGAATTTTCTAATGGAGTCCAGGCATTTTACTCGAGGAGAAGTTTATTCTAGTTAGTTATAAAAGACAAAAAACCAGGAAGAATGTAATTAACCTTTTGTATATTCTTTCTGTTTTGTCAGTTAACTATTTGGTTTTTAATGTTGTGAATTTTTGACTAATATTCACTTCTACTGTTTTCTCACTCAAACCAGCTTTTTTCATGACCAGATGCTAATAAGCTTACTGTTGAAGGTTTATTTGGTAACTGGTGCAAATCAGAAATGCTTCCTTTTGTTATTAAACAAATCTTTTGCTTATATATAGATGTTGTTGCTACGCTCCCTTCTATAGGAGCACGAGGAGGGAGTAACACAGGGAAATAAAATAGAAATAAAATTAACCGGGTCTTAGCAACAATTTGACCACAACAAAGGTTCACATAACTGGAAGAGGCACTGCAATATAATGAATCAAAACAAGTCTCCTGTATAATATAAGTAACTGAAATAAAACACTGCGAAAAAAAACCAATTGGACTAAATAACCTTTTTAAGAAAACATTGCCGCCATTTAGCCGCAACACTGAGGCGGCATCAGAGAGCGTTAGGCCATTTATAAGTGGTCAGACTGGCGCAGTAATGTTGCTCAATCACGCCCTTTTTATAAAAGATTAGGCGATAGCGGTATAAAAGGTGTACGGGGGCAGTTTCTGCATTTCCACAGACTTCTGTGTGTCTTGGAATTAAAGAGCTTTTTATTGTGATTGAAACCACGCTCATTAGGATCTTTTAACAAGCCACTCCTAAAGGAGTCTGTCCTCCACAGTCCTCGTGCAGTGTCTGGTGATCTGACCCCCAGCTCTAATGGAGAAAAGCTCTTAGAACTTTGCATCACTCCAGTTTGTCATCTCAGCTGATTCTGTTACCAAAAGTGAAACTTATGGCCCATTTTTACTTTTATTTTCATTATAGTTTCCGGCCGGAGCTCGGCAGTGATCATGACACTTCCCTCTGTTGCGTCAAGGTGTTTTATGCATTCAAAAGTCCGGCATTGTGCGAATTTTGCATGCTGCCATGCTTGGCAGCTATATTACTGCAACACCATACCGCAACACCATGCGGCCATTGCACATTCATAAGACAAACTGTAGCTGCAGTCTTACGCTGATTTGCCAGCATGGTGTGTCTTCTGAAAAAAGCTTAAGACAAAACACTGGATCAACTCAGTGGATCTACTTACAAACCAAACAGGAAGGCTCTGAAGTACAGGTGCTCTTCTACTCTAAAATAGGAAAGTCTAAGATAACTGAAAAAAGCTGAACATGACAAACTAGTCACTCAGGTCAAAACCTGAGCAAACACCAAAAAGATCTCCTTCTAAAGAAACGGCATCAAAGCGCTACAAGTTTTCTTAAACTAAGCAGTTTATCTTATAAAGTCTCTATCTAAAGAAGTTTTTCTCAGAACACATACCATCAGAGGAGACAACAGCACAGATCTGCACCTCAGAATCACTGAAAAGCTCTGCCTTTTAAAGGCTTAAGCTGGCTAATGGCTGTTTTGCTTCAGCAGGTGCTGAGCAGCAGCACACTTCTCTCCATGGTTCTGAATGGGCAACAGGAAACAGTGCTGGAGCAGGGGAGTGGTAGCTTGTATAGGCACTGTCCAAGGTGCTGAACTCAAGAGAAAGTATGCGGTCCATAACAGTTGTAATAAGGGATTTATCGTTGGTGTTAACAGGATGATTGCCAATTTCTTGAGTTCTGTCAGAAAGCTTAGAAGGCATCAACCATTGATCAAGAATTCTGTTTTCTTCACTGTGATCCAAAGTTGAGGCCAAAGCCGTTTCAAATGAGCCACCACAATCTTAGGCTGTATGTTCACATTGAAGGCAAAAGTGCATCACATCCGAATTATCCCCACATGTGGCCCATAAGTGATTTTTTATGACGTTCTGAACAGCAAAGATCAGATCTTTATCAAATCCGACCCAGGTCACTTCTATATGTGGTGCTGATTCAGAAACATATTGGATGTTTTTGAAAGCGAATGGAGTCTGAACAGTCATGTTGCATTAAATCTGTCTCCTACGCCACTGAGGTGAGAGTAGTGTGTTGACGTTCCTGAGGAGATGCACTGACAGAAGGATTCAGGAGTCTGTCTGGACATCCTGTCAAATTTAGGATTTAAGACTACAGGAGAGCATGAGAATGGGAGCGTGAGGTGCTGCTGGAGCGTCTCACCAGTTTCATTCTTTGTGAAGGGAAGGAGGGGTGTCTCCGTGAGAGTAAGGGGTTCGCCATTAATGAATTTAATACTGGAATATTTTTGAATAATAATTTAGGAAGAAGGCGGGAATAAGGAATAAAATTTAGAGTTTTTAAAACCATTTCCAGCCTAAAACAGGAGACTTGACAGGTGTGATCCTGATCCTGTGGATGAATGTTCAGTGAAGGTTTTCACATCCCAACTCCGCTCTCTCCTGGTTGAGTGTAACCTTGTGTCTTCTGCGCATGCAGGTTGCTTTGGGGCCATGAAGCATTCACACTGGAGAAAGTTTGATGTCACATTTCAGTCATAATATGAACAGACACACACACAAAAAAAAATTGTACTTACTCAAAAAATCAGAATTGAACATCAAGGATTGTAGTGCGAATGTAGCCTTAGTTGTTCTGCTCTGAACTGTATTTTTGCAACAGATAGAACGCTGTGATTTGAATAATGCAACACTAATCCGGCCAATGGTAGACCTGCTGACGTTCCAATGGAGCGTGACAAGATCAACAAGCAGAGAGAAATCAGTTTGCTTCAGCAACTGTCTGTCTAGATTTTTAGGCTAAAAAGTATTGTTGTTGCTCATATTTTTAACCATTTACTTCCTCAATACATGGCTGAGTGATACGGGTTCCTGTAACGAGGCATGCCAATCTCAGCATGCAGGCTTTTCTCAGTGTGGCATTATAGAGAAATGCTAAGTTTATTAAAACCAGCAATGACAGCTTTATCCTACATACTTTCAGGCCATTTTAGTCAAAATTATTAATGGGCTTTTGTTTTTCTAAAAGACGTATCTGATAAATATATCTGGCTGCATGGTGACGCAGTGGTTAGCACTGTTGCCTCGCAGCACAGAGGTCGCAGGTTCGAAACTCGGCTGCAGCCTTTCTGCGTGGAGTTGCGTGTTCTCCCCATGCATGCGTGGGTTTCCTCCGGGTACTCCGGTTTCCCTTACAGTTCACAACATGCCCTACAGGTTATACATTGTAAGTCGCTTTGGATAAAAGCGTCTGCTAAGTAAATAAACATAAACATAAAAACCATAGCTATGAGACATTTTCAACAACGATTTTGTGGTAGATTGAAGATAAGTGAGTGAGTTTGCTTTAGTTGCCGTTTAGCTGAATCTATAAAACATGATACTGGTGTTTGTGTTCTGGCAGCTTCCTGTGAGTGTAATTAAATTGTTCCAGCAGGAAAACGGAGCAGGGAAGAGCACAGTCAGCAAAGTCTCGTTCCTAAAGAATCAGGGCCAAAAACGATTAGGAACCATTTGTAAACATCTTTGGAGCAGAGTACTCAGCATGAGATAAACACATGCATTAAATGTGCTTGTTTTCCAATAGTTCCCCACAGGTTTAAAGGAAACTAAACTGAATGATCCAACATTCACTGGTGATATTTTACACTGTCTTTTATTGCTGTGAACGGGAGCTTCATTAGAGACATATCCAGGGTTGGGCATCGAGAATCGAGCATCGATTGGAATCGGTTCCAACCGTTCATTTTTCCCAGAATCGATCAACGTTTTAATTTCGATTCCTAGTGTGCTGACGGAAGAGGAATCCGCTGCTGATCTCCGTGAAAAATAAATGTGATCTGCAAATTGTGATCAACGCTTTTCAGAGCTGATCACACCAGCTGTCTGTGTGCAGCACCGAGTCCCCCCTCCCCTCACCCGGCGCGCAGCGGCCATATCTAAACAAACGTGTCTGCCGAACTTTTACTCCGTGGTGTAAACTTTAACTCCTGCAGCATAGAGTAAACTTGTTAAACTACGTCAACACGGTGGATTTAATAGAAGCTTTAAAGAACAAACGCTGGACGGTGTGAGGCGACTTTGTCTCACTGCAGAAATAAAACCACACACTGAGCGCCAGCAGTCAGACATGTGAGCGTCAGAAGGCTGAACAATAACCTGTAGAATAATTAAAGTCATCATGCAGATCAGCTTTCTCTGTGGTGGACCACACCAGCTTCTGCCACAATAAATAATAAGAATATTAATATTATCATTAATAATAATAATAATAATAATAATAAATCACACACAAAGCTGTAAACATTTGAATTTCTTTCTTGAACTATTTCTGTAGAGTTTTAATATTTAAAATCTGTTAGATTGTTACTGACAGCAGCTCCAATTAAGTTTCACTTTCTGTTCTGACTGAATGCTGAAGCAGCATGGAGGTGTAGTTCTCAGTCATCGTGAGTTTTAGCTGAAAACAGCTCGACCTTTCTGGATTTAGCTTCTCATCCCAGAGGATTCTTCCAGACTTTGGTTGTGGTCAGAAACAAACACACTGATTGTGCTGCAAGTCTTTTTGTTTTTTTCTCCAAAACATGTTTTTGTCTAAATGAAAGTGAAATTGTTGTTCATAGAAATAAAATTCCTGTTGAAGTTCAGATTATTTCATCAAGTAGGATGGGATTCGATAGGAACCGGAGTCAAAACGAGGAATTGGAATCGGAATCGGAATCATTTAAAATCAAACGATGCCCAGCCCTACACATGACACCATCTGTACAACAAAACACCAAGAAAAGAAACTACATTAACAAAGATTAATGCGTTTTATCATACAAGTCAGATATGGAGTTTAGGTTTATGACTCAATCCTTACTGGGTACATTTAATGGAAAATTCACCTTTTGCTGCCATATGGGTCTCTGCTGCCTCTATTAACACTCCAAATATGATTAAAAACAGTCCATTTATTTTCTGTCAGTGTTCGATTTTAGGAATTATGTGCCTAAAATAGCGATTTTAAAAAGTCCCTGTTCGTGATGTCATTAATGGGGGAAATAGAATAGAACCACCTTTCACATGTAATAGAGAGCCGCTGCTGGAGGAGGAGAGGCTGTAATCTGAGCCCTACCTGGAAATTGGAGCCTCTTAGCTCATAGCAGCCTGAGAGAGGAAGGGGTGGGTGTGGCCAGCTCCAGCTTGTTTTCTTAAACTGATAGAGCACTGAAACTGCTCATTTTGGAAGGTACTGAAAAAGAGTGAAACTACTGGGATTGCTATATGTGAGAGGGATTTAGATAAAATAACTCGTGAACATGGTTTTTATCAATCATAGAACTATTATAACTCAAGAAAAAAGTCATAAAATGTCCCTAACAAATATTCACTGTGTGTGTGTGTGTGTGTGTGTGTGTGTGTGTGTGTGTGTGTGTGTGTGTGTGTGTGTGCGTGTGTTCGCACGCGTGTGTGTATTGCCAAATTTTTCATGAACCTTTTAGATAGATACAGATGAGAATTTATTATTTATTATTTGGCTGGAAATTAGACACTGTTCAAATGCTTTTTCAAAGTGCGCAAAACACATTTAGTTTTTGAGATTTGTAAATTATTTTATATAAGTTGTAAAACTCGGCTTTGTGTTTGCAAAATAAGAAAATACCCTTTTGCATGTAACTTTTGCAGCTTATGTACAACAACAAAAATAATGATTTACAGATAGAAAATTACTTTAATTTAAATTAGTCTCAAAATCAAATCAAATCACATTTACGTATCTGGCAAAATCTAGAGTGCTTCACAGTAATTACAATAGTAAAAATCAAAAACATAAACATATAAAAACAAAGAACTCTTGAAAACAAGGTGTACACGTTTAGTCTGTGTTCTGTTCTAGCACACAAACACCAAGACCCAGTTTGTGGTCCCCTTCAATATTATGAATACAAATTAAGGCCATTTAAAAGCCTTTCCACCATGCACAGGGACCAGATAATTAGCAGCTATAATTTCTGAAGCAGAAATCTGCTCTCCAGATGCCCTCAATGGCCTCCCAGCACAGCACAGAACATGATGAACGGTCCTGTTCACCGGGTCCAAACAGCCAACAGTGCCCACAAATGAAGTCCACAGACCCTTTAGGACAAATTCACTCAGTTATTAAAGAATAATGGGTTACAAAGCTCCTGTCACATGAATGGATCCGGACACCTCATAACTCCTCAGGTGAAAGCCGCTGATTTGTTCAGGACATTATTTATGGTGTAATTAAATGGAATTTTACCGATATTTGATGAATAAAATAATTGGCCACCAGAGTGATTTGCCACTAAATTAAAGTAATGAAATGCAGTTTGTTCCACACTAGACCAGCTACAAAGAGATTATTATTACACTCACTTACTATACCATACCATACCATACTATACCACACTTGACCTGCATCCAATAATTTTCAAGCACAGGTGCAATCAAAGGAAACACACAGATGCAACAATAATCAGCATCATTTATAAAATTATTTTTAAAAATTGCTAAAGGAGCTATAAGGACTATATAAAAACTCAAACCATCATTTTCAGTGTGTTACATAAGGATTTTCTAAATGAACACATTCATAACTGGCAACCTTTTGCTTTAAGGCTGATTTGTGCAGGATATGCTTGAACTTTGTCTAGCTCATTATGGTGACAAAAATGTTACCTTTAACCTTAGGCATGAATATGTGGATGCCTCTTTTGGGCACTGAAGAGGGTAACAGTGTCGCCGCCATATTGGGATCACTCTCCAAATCCAACTAGTCAACGCAAGTTGAGCAACTATGACCTTTTTTTGAGCAGCCTACGGTTGCAACAACCAGTGCAGTACTGAACACAGATCACGTGGGATTAGTATTGACTTTTCTAGCCTACCTGGTGGCAGCTTATGTTTTTATTTATTCATTTTTAATATCTTTATATTTAAATTATCATGCCATATCATGTCTAATTTTGTGAAAAGCATAATAAAATGTGTGCTTTAATTGGGTAAGCATGCTTCTCAGTAGAAATAAATGAACTGGGGGCGAATGAAAACCCATCCAATGGTAAAGGGAGCACAGTGCCTCTACATCATGCAACTCAGAGAGCAGCAAGGTGCATGTGCTCTTCTGGTGCTACAAAGGGAAGGGGCAGGGGGACAGGAAGTGACTGGAAATGAAATGGCATCTAACCGGCTTGCAAAAGAAAATAAGGAACACAGGATCACCATTGTTTTAATTTGACTGTTTTTCTTTTCTTTCTGGTTTGACTATTTGGGTGGCTGGAGAACAGAATGAAGTTCTCTTTCATTTTCCCTGTGTAATGGTTTATTGTGTTTTCTTTGAGTTACAGTGGTCTGGATTTGCTGCTGGAGCACCACACAGAGGAAAGAGATTCCTGTTTCTTGTTTATTCTGTGGTTGTCAGTGTTGGGAACGTTACTTTAAAAAGTAATTAGTTATAGTTTCTGATTACTTTGTCAAAAAAGTAACTCAGTTACTAACTGAGTTACAAGATTATAAAAGTAACTAATTACCAAGAAAAATAACTACTTAGTTACTTTTTTCATTAAAGCATGCAAGAATTACTACAATAGTGAAATATAAATGACTAATGACTGGAACATAATAAAATGTATGTCTAAATGTTTTTTATTAACCCGGATAATTTAAATAAATAAGCACTTAACAGGAGGAACTACTAACAGGAACATTACACTAACCTAGACTATTAAAAGGTCACTGTGTGATATTTAACAAGACCCCAATCAGCTAAAATTTAAAATTGCAACTAGAAACACCTGTAAAGGTTAACAAACCTTTAAATGGTCTCTCAGTCTAGTTAAATTACAGAAATGATAATTTTGGACAGTATTTTAATTTTTCCAGTTTCACATAATTGTGTGTTTTTAGCAGCATTTATGTTGCTGCTAATCTAGTAATGGTTAAGTAAATAAATAAAATCCTTTAAAATGACACTAGAAGAGGCACAACTTGGGTCAGACCCAACCACAGAAGAGCTGAAGCTGGGTGGTGAACACACACAGGTAGTTCTAACAACACCTGAGCTCCATGACGTTTGAGACTGATGCATCAGTGTTACAGCGGGACTAAAGACATGATCAGGAACAGATTACATCTGGATGATCTAGGAAGGTAGATGATCAGGACGTCTGAGCGGTGAACAGGTGAGCGGACCTTCGGGACGTCCCGCTGTCACGCGGGCACGGCTGCTGCAGCAACGAATCTGCGGGGGGTCTGCAGCCGTAGATATTCATCACATCTTCCTCGTTCTTCACGGCCGTGATGCGCTTGGATAAAAACATCTGCCTCTTTAGCTCCTGATCAGCTGATGACAGCTTCAACACACCGCGCTGCTTAACGCACACATTTCCTTATCAGTAACAGAAACGATCGATTTGTTAAAAGAAGACGGCAATTAATTAGTTTGCTCGTTACAGAAAGAAATATATTTTTTAATTAACGTGGTTATTTTAAACGGCGTTATTCCCATCACTGCTCAGTTGTGTCTATAGCATGCAGTGACAGAGACAGTGAGAACACTGAGGGTCTCCGCCCACCCGGCCAATCATCATCGTGTTTGTAAGTGCGTTACCGACACCCCCGGAACTTCAGCCAAAAATCGAGCAAGAAATTGCCTCTTTTTGCCCATCAGCCAAGGCCAACATTAGAAACCTGGGAGTTATTTTTGATCCAGCTTTAAGTTTAGACTCACACGTCAAAACCATCTCCCGCTCTTGTTTCTTTCAACTGAGAAACATTTCAAAAGTCCGTAAACTGGTTTCTACTGCAGATCTGGAAAAAATCATCCATGCCTTTGTGTCATCACGCTTAGACTACTGTAACCATCTGTTTACTGGTCTCAGCAAAACCTCCCTCTCACGCCTTCAAGCCATCCAAAATGCAGCAGCCAGACTCCTAACCAAATCCAGCAGAC
This sequence comes from Nothobranchius furzeri, assembly GCF_043380555.1. Lineage (NCBI taxonomy): Eukaryota > Metazoa > Chordata > Actinopteri > Cyprinodontiformes > Nothobranchiidae > Nothobranchius > Nothobranchius furzeri. The sequence goes on along the minus strand of NC_091741.1, from coordinate 71,154,925 downwards.
AAGCTCACATCACTCCAGTTTTACAGTCCCTCCACTGGCTCCCGGTAGAATATAGAATACAGTTTAAAGTTTTAGTCCTGACCTATAGAGCTCTTAACAACCAGGCTCCAAGCTACCTATCTGAGCTTTTATCCCCTTAGATCTCGGAACCTTAGATCCACATCTGAAAACCTCCTGGCTGTTCCTCGAACCAGACTGAAAACCAAAGGGGACAGGGCCTTTCAGACTATTGCACCCAGACTTTGGAACAGTCTACCTTCAAATCTCCGTCTCTCTAACACTGTAGAGGTCTTTAAAAATCATCTAAAAACTCACCTTTTCATCCAGGCGTTCCCTCCCTAAATGTTTCAAAAAGATGGCTTTGTTCGGGTTCACACCTTCACTTTGTTTATACTCATGATTTTACTTTCTACCTTTATCACTGCTATTGTTTTTCGGATGTTTTTATTGGTTAGAGGTATTTGCCCTGATCTTTATCATGTTGTACAGCGCTTTGTGATTTGTATCTGTGAAAGGCGCTCTATAAATAAACTTTTACTTACTTACTTACCTCTCTCTTCCTGGCTGCAGCTGAAGGGTGGCGGTCAGAAAGCCTCACACTGTTGCTCAACGTTCGACAAGCACATAGTAATGCACAACCTTCCGTCCCCAGTAACGTAATGGCGTTGCAACAGTGGGAAAAGTAATTAATTAGATTATTCCGTTACCTAAAAAATAACGCCGTTAGTAACGCCGTTATATTTAAACGGCGTTACTCCCAACACTGCACATCACACAGAGTGATGAAATCTTAATGTTTGCAGACTTCAAAACAAAACTGAGGAGCTATGAAAGCACAGAAAAGTTTGGTGCTTCCGGGTCAGAAGAGGACAGCGTGATGAAGAGACACCTGGAGTACTAGACTCACCTGTTACACCTGTGGACAAAAAGGCCACATAGCTGCGGAACGCACATCAGCAGGGGAGCGCCGAGAGCAGAGACAGTGGTGCGGCTTCTGTAAGAGCGCCACACACAAAGACGCACACTGTCGACGGAGAAAGCGGGACAAGGTGAAGCAAGCGGTAGACGAGGAGGACCACACATTTGCTTTCAGGGTGCGACTGGATGGCGTTCCGGGCAGTATTGTAAAGATGAAGGGCCTCATGGTTGACTCAGGAGCAACGAGGCATACCATCACTCATGTTGGCATGTTTGAAGAGTTTGATCCCAACTTCACACCCCAGAGCCATATTCTGGAGTTGGCTGATGGAGATCGAGCCAGTGGGACTGCGTTAAAGAAAGGCACCTCCAAAGTGTGCATGAAGGACAGTAGAGGACAATGTGTTGAGATAAGGCTGAAGGAGGCGCTCTACGTCCCATCATTTTCACAGGACATATTTTCAGTCAAAGCGGCCACAGCGCAGGGAGCGACAGTCATCTTCAAAGAAGGACAGAACTGGCTCATCCATAAAAACGGTATGACTTTTGAAATTAACACACACGGCAGACTATTTTATCTAAGTACTCTGCAGAGTGAAGCTGACGAATGCAATTTGTGTTATGATTAGGGATGGGTACCGAATTCGGTACTTTTTATGGTACCAACCGAATTCCATAGTACCGACCGAGCACCGATTCACGTAATTTCAAACGGTGCCTCGTTTCGGTACCCGTCCTTCATAACGAGAACTTGCCAAGACAGCTGCGCATGTGCAAGAACGTTTTGTCGTCGGTCGCTGCGAACCAGTTGTAAACAGAGCAGCATGGTAGAAAGAACGCACGCTAAAGCTTGGGTCCACTTCACTAAATGTGATGGGTAAGGTAAGATAAGATAAGATAAGATAAGAACAACTTTATTTATCCCGAGGGAAATTCTTGTGTCATGTACATGCTCAAAGCAGTCAGAGAGACAAAGGCTCTGGGTGTTGATGAAACCAGCGACAATGATCTAAGTGAGGCATCCTCATCTGCTCTGGTAGGTAAATAAAATGTTTAAGATAACGTTAGCTTGATATGTTAGCTTCCGTTTCGCTAATGGTGCGTTCGCTTTCTCCTCGGAACTCCGAATTTCCGACTAGAAGAACATGAACGCGCTCTAAAGTTTGGCTTCACTTTACTAAATGCGACGGGTGATTGGGTGAAGATGAAACCAGTGACAACGATCTAAGTGTGAGGCATCATCGTTTTAATCTGCTCCAGCAGTTAAATAAAGTCCTTAAGATAACGTTAGCTTGATAGGTTAGCTTCCATTGCCACCGTTGTTATCAGCTAGTAGATGGGTAGATGGGTTTATACTGTCAAAGAAAATCCTGTTGAGACAACATACAAGGCCAGATATGTGGCAAAAGGTTATAATCAAGTGTTTGGTACTGATTATAATGAGACCTTCTCACCCACTGCTATGACATCATTACGTGTTTTAATGCAGCTCGCAGCTCAGTATGATTTAGATCTTCATCAGATGGATGTCAAAACTGCATATCTGCATGCCCCCATAGACTGTGAGGTTTATATGGAGCAACCTGAAGGATTTGAGGTCAAGTCTAAGGCAGGAGAAGAATTGGTGTGCAAGCTCATTAAGCCATTGTATGGTCTGAAGCAGTCAGGACGAAATTTGAATAAAATGCTTCATAATTTTCTTATTTAAAATGGTTTTGGCCAAACTTCAGCAGATTTCTGTGTTTACAGTAGACGGAATGGTTATGAAGAGGTCATATTGATAGTTTGGGTTGATGATCTTATTATTGCAGCAAGTGATTGTCAAATCCTCAAACGTGTGAAGGAAATGCTGGGAGCAGAATTCAAAATGAAAGATCTTGGAAAACTGAGACATTTCCTTTGCAATGACTTTGCCCAGAAACACGGAGAAATAAAAATGAACCAAAAGAGATGCATTTCCAAGATTTTGGAAAGATTTAACATGAATGATTGCAAGCCAAGGTCAACACCATGTGAAATGAAAATAAAGTTTGACAGTGAGGGTGAACCTGTTGAATCAAAAATATATCGAGAAGTGGTTAGCAGTTTAATTTACCTAATGACATGTACTCGACCAGATCTAAGTTACGTTGTTGGTAAATTATCACAATATCTGTCTGAACCGAAACAACAACATTGGGTTGCAGCTAAACATGTGCTGAGGTTTGAAAGACACTGTGGACCAGGAACTGTGTTTCAGAAAACAGGAACCTAATGTCAATCTGAAACTTGAGGCCTATAGTGATGCGGACTAGGGAGCAGACCAGAATGTGTTAATGGCTACTGTTTTTTGTCTCAAAGTGGGCCTATTATTTCCTGGAAGTCAAAGAAACAATCCACTGTGGCTTTATCCGCATGCAAAGCAGAATACATGGCTTTGTCGGCTACTGCTCAGGAAAGTCGTTATCTTGTACAGTTGCTTGCTGGAATGGACGATGGTGTGGAATACTCACCTGTAGCTATTTTTTGAGGATAATCAAGGTGCTATTGCCCTTTCAAGAAACCTAGTCCGTCACCAACGCTGTAAGCACATTGATATTCAATATCTTTTTGTCAGATCTGTACTCAGCGATGTTAAAAGAACCATTCACTACTGTCCTACAGAGGGAATGGTAGCAGATGTTTTTACCAAACCTATGTCCAAAACAAGGATGGATAAGTTTGTGATGTTTATATTTGGCATTTGAAGAGTTTTGATGTACTGGAATGTATTTTTTCTGTCAATTTAAGAACAAGTGGGGGTATTGACTGTTGTGATCTGTTTACTCCATCTGTGTTCTTCATTGAATGACCTGGAATCGGGTTGTGGGCGGAGCTACACACCTGTGAGAAATAAAAGGACTGCTCATTCACGAAATGGGAATGCAGGCCAAACGCAAATAATGACTGTGTGTCTATTTGTCCTCTGATGCTGGTTTCCAACTTATATTCAGCATGGCTGCTTCAACAGTGTCAGACGTTCTAGCACCAAGGGCTTAGACAGCACTTCTTCTGTAAGTTTTCCACTTGACTTTATCCACTCAACACTGAAAACTCAGCCAGAATACTGAGCAGCCGTTTTTATTTTTACACTCTCAGCCTCTGAACACAGAAGGTTTATTTCAGAGCACAAAAGACATTTTCAGAAAGAACTTTAGATGAGACTGGGGCTGCATTTCAAATGCCAACACCCTCATCTGGATTGGTGGTTAAAACAGAATTATAAACTCTCATCTCAGAGCAGAGGCTTTGCCTCAACCTGCAGAATAAATTCTGAAGTAGATGCTTTATTTAGAAACAAAAAACAATGTCTGGAAACCTTTCCCCTCACAAGGCAGTGATGCAATATAATGTTCTTTTTAAAAAGTTGTGCTTTTCCCTCCAGCTCTGTCTAAACCATTTTAAAATGTTCATCTGTATAAATCACCCCAAGCCACTTCAACAACTTCAAACAAAACCATCTCATTTAGTATTCTCTTTTGAAATTTTTAACATCTTGAATGCATCTTTTACATCTACATTTGTCCACTTCAACACTTTGTGAAATGTTGCAAAGCTGGGCTGTCAGCTTCAGAGATTTGAGTCAATTCAGGTGGGCCCACTGGTGTGGTGCTAGAGCTCCCACAACAGGATTCAATCATTCAAAAGTAGGGTTGGCTTTGACGTCTTTTGACTGCTTTTGCAGATTTCCTGCAAGACTGGCTAACCTAGTCCTGTGCAGATGTAACCTGGAAAAACTCAGACTCAGTGTGTTTACACACGCATCAGAAAACCAAATTATTGCCCTAAATAGACTGACTTTTTTATCCACCCATCCAATCGCGTTCGTCTGGCTGAAGGCACATTGGTTCTAATCGTGTTGCAGCACCCAGATAATGCGGTAGGAACCTAACTTCATCTGCATGTAAACGGCTCAGTCGAGCTGATACAGAGAACTTCTGGAAGTGACGACTGCGGAAGCAGTCTTCTGATAATATCATCACCACAAAGTGACACATGTAACACCATCAAACAGACACTGCTGCAGTGTTGTCATTGTCTATTACTTCAGCCATTGTTCATACCTTGTTTTAACACACTAACTGCCATTGATGACTAAAGTTGTCATTTGCATTTTTTTTTCTGTGTGGGTGTCGGAACGAGCCTCCGCACCGTGAGAACAAACATCCCAGCTCTAAAGCCGATCTTCATCCGCATTCGTCACACGTCACGTGATCAGGAAGCAGAAAATCCATGTGTTAGGATATCACTTTGGGCAGCTGCTGTAAAAAAGTGAGGCACGAACCGGAAAAGCTTCTGCCGCTCACAATTCAACAACGGATTATGGAAGAACGGATAACGCTCAAAACGCGCAGATTCTTCCTGATGCAAGAGGTGAGTCTACTCTTTGTTTTGGTAGTTTTGGCGTTGACGTCATCATAGACTGCAACGTTCAGATACTCTTAAAGAAAAAATACAAAAGCTGAAAAACGCTGGCAGCGAAGGACTTTTCTGATCAGGAAATGGCTGGCAGTGAATGAGTTAACTTTGTCTTTTTCACTCCTGCCAGTGTTTGTGTACTAGTTGTGTTGCTATTAGCAAACCAACACGTAAGGGCGCATGCCGCTAACTACTGTACCGAAGTGAAACAAATGCCCCACTAGTGACAAGGTGGTCAAAGGGAGCTGAAAGTTGAAGAGCAGCAGAGGATCGAAGGGAGCAAACTAGTGATGGGAATTCCGGCTCTTTTTAGAGAGCCGGTTCTTTTGGCTCAGCTCACCAAAAAGAGTCAGCTCTTTCGGCTCCCAAGTGGCTCCTCAGATTTTCTGTTGTGTAGAGTACATTTATAACCAAAATAATGCTAAACTTTATGTAAAATGATTTACTAATGTAAAAAAATACAATATATCAAATATTTATCATTTCTATGGGTTTAATAACTGAACACTTTTAGAAATCTCTACTTTACGACTGCTGGCACTCATTTTCTCACCATCTTCGTCGCACTCTCCTCTCTCTCTCGCTCGCCTTTTTCCTCCTCCTCATTCCCTCTCGTCTCCCTCCACCCGCATGTGCTCTGCTGTGTGTCTGAGTCTGATCCTCCCTCTTCCCCGCCCCTACTGCTCTGTGTGTGGACAGTCTGGACACGCAATTACACATGTTGACCAATCACCTGTAGCGTTCACCAAAGCAAGAGGGGAGGGGAGGGAACAGCTCCCAATGACGAGCCGGCTCCCGTCGTTCACTTCAAAGAGCTGGCTCTTAGAGCCGGTTCGTTCGCGACTGACACATCACTAGAGCGGACAGGAGTCGTGATGTTAATGAGATCAGACATGAAGAGCTTAGAAAGTGATGAGCAAAACTTTGATAAAGAGACCCTTACTGCAGTGCAAAGTGTTACCAATAATATAAAATATAAAATCAAAGTAGACCTTTATAGGCTTCGGCACCTTTTACAGTGAAAAATTATTTGTGTTAGCTGCTGTTTACATGAACACATAAATTAGAGGATGGTGGATGGATGATGGGATTCAATGTGTTTTTCATGACCATCCTTCACTCCTATAATGTACACATCCTGTTTATAAAGCGTGGAAGAGGGAGTGAAATGTTATTAGATTAGATGAGATTGGATTAATCTGATAACAAAGGAACTCTGATGCGTAGTTGTTGTACATTTATTTATTTAAAGCATTCGCTCTTTATTTATTTATTACGTTTTTATGACACACAATCACAATTCACATGTTTGAAAAGGAGTCAGCAGAAGTGTAGACGTAAGCCCTAACATCTTCCATTTCCTAGCTGACTTTGACCAATCTCTTAAAAACCCCAATAATAAAGTACCCTGAGACTAAAGTGAGAAAAATGGTGACCATGGCTGACAACAGCAAGCATTCAAAATACCAGCGAGTAACTAAAGCAACAGTATTTACAGCTTGTTATAAACCGATAATGATTGGTTAAACGTTATTGGTAGATTAATCAGCTACTTGCTGAAGATTCTTTCCTTGTCTTTACAGTTCATTCAGTGGAACAATATTTCCAGCAGGTAAAATAATAGACACGCAGACAATTCAGAAATATCTAGTCTAACTGCTTTATTGTACCAAAAATGACACAACACAGTTTTCTACAGAAATGTGTGAAGAAGTATAGAACCTGGTAGCTGACCTCACCCATGTTGGATCTCTAATGATTGAATTGTTATATAAAGAATCTGAAAAAAAATCAAGCTACTGATTGTGTTAATTGCCACGATGTTTAGAAGAATGCATTGCTAGTCATGTTATGAGCATTCACCTTGGGTCCTACAACCACCACAACTGTGATCATATCTATAACTAAACAATGGAATCAGATTCAGTTTTTAGCACAAGAAGCTGAAACAGCTTTTATTTATTCACAAAAACAGTTTTTGCAGCACACGTGTCTAAGTGGAAATCCATTATTTAAAAAATAAGTGTTTTCAATTTTCTTGTACATTATTTAGTTTCCCTGCCAGGGACCCTAAAGAGGCATCTTCTTAGTGCCTGTGCCTGCTGTATTTTGTCATAAGTAGACAGAAGCTGCTGTGAATACAAACCATTGTGAAGGACTTTTAATTAAGCCGCATTTTGGCTAAATGAAGCATGCAACATGGGGCTTCTCTCACATGCAACAATACACACCCACGCAGGCACATGTTCTCTTAAAGTGCCACATGTAATTTCATTGGAAGTAATCTGAGTTTTCCTTCAGTAGCTTACAAAAACAGAAATACTGACCCATCATTTTCTTTTTCTGCCTTCGCTAGAGTTCCTCTAAGCTCCTTATGCACCATACTGGTGTTTCTCAGATGGAGCTGTCAGCCTCTGTTCAGTTTCAGGAGCAGGATCAGTCAACTCCGACCGCACATTAAAGTTGTGGTTCACACAGATGACCCCAAAGAGCATATGAACCCTCTGAAGGCAGGCGTTGCAGATTTGCAACGTTAAAACCTACCTACTTGGTTACTCCACATACGTATTTCATAAGCATTTTTTTTAACTCAGAAGTACCCCTGAAGGACTTCGTTGTTCGTCCTTTTATCAAAACTTATTTTGAGCCTGAGAGGGTTAATAGTCCTGAGGTAAATTTTAATCCGGGTCAGATGCAGTGGTTCATTTTACTGCACATAAACCTATTTTTTTGTCATCATGCAGACTGCGAAGGTAAAAGCATTTAATAGTTTTTTTCCACAGAAAGCACAAGAAAATACATTTTAACCAAGAATAGTATTTCAACTTGTGACTCCCAAATCTCATAAAAGCAAAATTAAAAACAAAAAACAAAGCACAGTGTATTAAAAGGACATTTTATATTTTGGCTTATGCTATAGTGGTTTGATGCTCTATAAAAACATGTTTGTGACCTTCTTTGCACTTCTTACATCAAGCGGTTTCAGCAGGTTTATTGTCAACAGTTTCAGTGCCTTCCTGAATGAGCCGTTTCAGATCTCCATCACTTTAAGAAAACAAGGTGTTTCTGGTCACACCCACCCATCCCCTGACTGGCTGGGCTTTTTTCAAAGTAAAAATGATCTGTTATAAGCTGACAAGCTCTGATATCTGGGAGGGGTTAAAGTAGAGCTGCTGCTCCTCCAGCAGCTCTCTTTGACAAACAAGATGTTAGTGACATCACACATTGTCAGTATTAGAAACGGCTTGTTTTAGGCACATAATTCCTAACACCGAACACCGACAGAAAATGGATGGATGGATTTTTCAAGTTTGAAGTGTTTAAAGAACTAGTAGAGACCCACATGACAACACAAAGGGATGCAAAAGGCGAGTGTAGCATAATATGTAGCCTTAAAAAACAATTCAATTGCTGCACAATGAACATCGCATTTTCCACACAGTGTTGCACCGTTTTTACTCTAAAGATGACTCTTTTCACCCTTGTTTCTCTTTTTAAAGTCACCAACATCAAACAGAGGTAAATAAGTCCTGCAGGCAGGGGCACCATAAAGCGGTTGTTAGGTAATTTCATTTTCCCATCAAGGGTTACCTGAGGGAAAGTTCAACACGCAGGGGTTATATTAATAAGCCGATCGATTAACCCATACCAATCTTTACCAATAAACAATTTAGACTTTGCAAAGTGGAGAGAGAGATAAAATGATTCACACGAGTCGGTAAGCAATTTGCTCTCTCAGACAGAACCCTCAGAAAGCATTTATTAAGGACACACAAAATGGTAAAACACACACACATTTACACACATTCCTTTAGACTCTCGAAAGGGAGACAAACAGGTGCTGGCACAGGGCGTTTTTACTGATAAGCCAGGACTGGAAAGAGGCAAGGTCAAACGCCTGTCTGTTGCCAGGGTAAAATAAACTGGATGAAGCTTTCGTTTAAAAAATGATAAAATAATTAATAAAATAAAAATAAAATAATAAATAATGTATCCATAATTTATTCAACAGTGGTGAAAGATTAGGAAGTTTCTAAGGGCCCACAGCTGCCAGGGGCCCAAAAAAGTTTCAAAGTTGAATAAAAAATTTAAGTTTAAAAATCACAAGTACTTTACTTTGCAGCATTCTTTCTCATTTAAGACATTAAACAAACAGTCTTTTAGTATTTATGAAATGTATATTTATTCAGAGGTCCCTACTTTATTTTGACACCCCCCCCCCCATGTCATAAACTGGTACAGTCCACCTGGCTGAGGGGCGCGTAGCTGCCAAGGGCAGCTCACGCAGCAGTCAGACAGCCAGAGAGCGCCAAGGCTGCAACATCTGGGTCACAGTAAAGGAAAGAAAGAAAGGAGAAAGAGGATAGGCAGAAGAGAGAGCGTCAGTATGTCACAAATGTCACACAGTTTTCTTAAAGAAAGGTGGGTTTAGTTAGTGAGTGGTTAAATCATGTTGATGGTTTAAATTCAACCTGTTAGCTAGCTTTGATATCCACAATGAGAGGAACTGTTTCATCTAATTATGGTAAATGGGTTGTTGTCCTTGTCCCTATAGAATCAGCAGCTGATGATATGTCAGCAGGTGTCCCCTCACAACCCAATGAACCTCAAGAAGGTGAGCAATGTAGCATGTTAGCTAGCTGCCTCATTTAAGAGGTCTGTGGGAATCAGTTAAGGCTCTCTTCTCTATCAGTACTATTACAAAGGAATATAAAAAGGCTATTTTTGGTGATAAACACATTGTTTTTCCACATAATGATAATTATATATATATCAATCAATAAAAATGTATAGATTGTTTTTGATGCTGGGCAGGTTGAAGCATTGTTATTTAGTCTGTTAATGTAACTTAAATTACTGTGAGATTATTACTGTGAAGCACCTTTTTGAAGGCACCATACAAGGAAAAAAACCTCTTCATCTACTAAATACCTTGCAATGAAATGTTTTGAATCTGACTGAATTATGGGAGGTTTTACAAGATGTAATTTGTTTATGTAGCTTTTAGAACACAAACCAAAAATCAGTACTTTCCAAATAATTCATCGGAGAGCAAAGATGAAACAAAAGCTATTAAAAATTGTAATAAATAAACTTAATATAACATTGAACACAATAAAATATGAAATCTAGAATTGATCATTGAGCATTTTTCATTATATCACTGTAAATAACAAATCTTGCTGTGTACAATCAAGGCTGAATATATTTTTAGCTTTTTTTTGTTGAGAAAAATGGGTGTCTAGGGACTTATATACGTATTCATTCAAAGTTGTCCAACTTTAAAATTTTATGTAACCCCAACTGACTCCGGTTTGAACTGTGTGCTTATTCATTTTGTGTCTATGATGAAGCCGTCGTCGTCTTCGTCGTCTTCCTCCACTTATCCGGGTCCGGGTCGCGGGGGCAGCATCCCAACTAGCGAGCTCCAGACCGTCCTCTCCCCGGCCTTCTCCACCAGCTCCTCCGGCAGGACCCCAAGGTGTTCCTGGACCAGATTGGGGATGTAACCTCTCCAATGTGTCCTGGGTCAACCCGGGGGCCTCCTGCCAGCAGGACATGCCCGAAACATCTCCCCGGGGAAGCGTCCAGGAGGCATCCTGACCAGATGTCCAAACCACCTCAACTGGCTCCTTTCGATCCGGAGGAGCAGCGGTTCTACTCCGAGCCCCTCCCGAATGTCCGAGCTCCTCACCCTATCACTAAGGCTGAGCCCGGCCACCCTACAGAGGAAACTCATTTCGGCCGCTTGTATCCGCAATCTCGTTGTTTCGGTCGTTACCCAAAGCTCATGACCATAGGTGAGGTTTGGGACGTAGATCGACCGGTAGATCGAGAGCCTGGCTTTCTAGCTCAGCTCCCTCTTCACCATGACAGATCGGCTCAGCGTCTGCATCACTGCAGATGCTGAACCAATCCGCCTGTCGATCTCCCGATCCCTCCTACCCTCACTCGTGAACAAGACCCCGAGATACTTAAACTCTTCCACTTGAGGGAGGACCTCTCCCCCGGAGTTGGCAACCCACCTTTTCCGGCCGAGAACCATGGTCTCAGATTTGGAGGTGCTGATCCTCATCCCAGCCACTTCACACTCAGCCGCAAACCTACCCAGCAAGAGCTGAAGGTCAGAGCTGGATGAAGCTAGAAGGACCACATCATCCGCAAAAAGCAGAGACGAGATTCTCCTGCCACCAAACTCGACACACTCCAGACCACAGCTGTGCCTAGAAATTCTGTCCATAAAGGTAATGAACAGAACCGGTGACAAAGGGCAGCCATGGCGGAGTCCAACCCTCACCGGGAACAGGTCCGACTTACTACCGGCTATGCGGACCAAACTCACACTCCTCTGGTAAAGGGACTAAATGGCCCTTAACAGAAAGCCACCCACCCCATACTCCTGGAGCTTCCCCCACAGGGTGCCCCTGGGGACACGGTCATAAGCCTTCTCCAAATCCACAAAACACATGTGGATTGGTTGGGCAAACTCCCATGCCCCCTTCATCACCCTTGCAAGGGTATAGAGCTGGTCCACAGTTCCACGGCCAGGATGAAAACCACATTGCTCCTCCTCAATCTGAGATTCAACTATCGATCGGACCCTCCTCTCCAGTACCTTGGAGTAAACCTTTCCATGGAGGCTGAGGAGTGTGATCCCACTATAGTTGGAACACACCCTCAGGTCACCCTTTTTAAAGATAGGGACCACCATCCCAGTCTGCCACTCCACAGGAACTGCCCCCGATGACCACGCAATGTTGCAGAGACGTGTCAGCCATGACAGCCCTACAGCATCCATAACTTTGAGATACCCAGGACGAACCTCGTCCTCCCCCGGGGCTCCACCGCTGTGTAGTTGTTTGACTACCTCAGCAACTTATGTCCCCGAGATTGGACAGTCCATCCCCAGGTCTCCCGGTTCTGGTTCCTACTCGGAATGCGCATAGGTGGGATTGAGGTGCTCCTCAAAGTATTCCTTCCACCGTCCGACTATAGCCCCAGTTGACGTCAGCAGCTCCCCATCCCCACTGTAAACAGTGTGAGCGAGTTGCTGCCTTCCTCTCCTGAGGCGCCGGACAGTTTGCCAGAACCTCTTTGAAGCCGATCGATAGTCTTTCTCCATGGCCTCACCAAACTCCTCCCACGCCCGAGATTTTGCCTCGGCAACTACCACTGCTGCACCCCGCTTGGCTATCCGGTACCTGTCTGCTGCCTCCGGAGACCCACAGACCAGCCACGCCCTGTAGGCCTCCTTCTTCAGCCCGACGGCTCCCCGAACCTCTGGTGTCCACCAGCGGGTACGGGGGTTACCACCACGACTAGCACTGGCCACCTTGCATCCACAGCTAGCAACAGCCGCCTCAACAATCGCAGAGTGGAACAAGGCCCACTAGGAGTCAATGTCCCCCACTGCTCTCGGGACGCGGTCAAAGCTCTGCCGGAGGTGGGAGTTGAAGACCGTCTTAACAGGTTCTTCTGCCAGGCGTTCCCAGCAGACCCTCACTATGCATTTAGGTCTGCCAGGTGTACGCGGCATCTTCCCCTGCCATCTGATCCAACTCAACACCAGGTGGTTATCAGTTGACAGCTCCGCTCCTCTCTTCACTCGGGTGTCCAAAACATACGGCCGCAGGTTAGATGATACGACTACAAAGTCTATCATCGACCTGCGACCTAGGCTGCCCTGGTACCAAGTGTACCGATGGGCATCCTTATGTTCGAACATGGTGTTCGTTATGGCCAAACTGTGGCTTGCACAGAAGTCCAATAACAAAACACCACACGAGTTCAGATCAGGCGGGCTGTTCCTCCCAATCACACCCCTCCAAGTCATGCTGTCATTGCCCACGTGAGCATTGAAGTCCGCCAGCAGGACAATGGAGTCCCATGATGGAGCACTATCTAGCACTCGTCCCAGGGACTCCAAAAAGGGTGGGTACTCTGAACTGATATTTGGCCCATAAGCACAAACAAGAGTCAGGACCCGTTCCCAGACCCGAAGGCGCAGGGAAGCTACCCTCTCGTCCAAAGGGGTAAACCCCAACACACAGGCAGAGAGTCTTGGGGTTAACAAAAAGCCAACCCCAGCCCTCCGACTCTCACCTGGAGCAACTCCAGCAAAGGAGAGTGTCCAACCCCTCTCAAGGACTTGGGTTCCAGAGCCAATGCTATGTGTCGAGGTGAGTCCGACTATATCTAGCCGGTACCGCTCAACCTCTGCCACAAGCTCCTGCTTCTTCCCCGCCAGGGAGGTGACGTTCCATGTCCCAAAAACCAGTTTTCTCGTCCTGGGATCGGACCGCCAAGGCTCCCGCCTTGATCTGCCACCCGATCCACATTGCACTGGACCCTTCATGTTCCTCCTGCGGGTGGTGGGTCCACAGTTGGATGAGCCCATGTATCCGGTTCGGGCTGGGCCCAGCCGGGCCCCATGGGCGAAAGCCCGGCCACCAGGCGCTCACTCACGGGCCCCAACCCCAACCCCAGGCCTGGCTCCAGGGTGGGACCCTGGTAACCCTCCGGGCCAGGTACTCCAAATCTTTGAATTCACATCCATGAAAGAGCCATGGAGTCACCTTGTGAGCAGTGAATCCTTAATTTTTGTCAGTCATACAGAAATACTTGATTTCAAGAGGAAAGATAGCTGAAAATGTAGTTATATAAAGCTCTGACACAACATGGAAATTTAATTAGATATCCAAATTTGAATTTTATCATCAAATAAAATTTTAGAATAAATAAATACATTTTAAGGGAGTAATAGGGAAAATGAGATTAACACCTTTCAGCATGTGCATTTCCTGCTTTTTCCAGCAGTGACATTGCTAATTCTGTTGAATGAAAATAACTGTTTAAAGAGCTAGTAATGTCTAAATTAACTTATTTTTTTGCTGATGAACTGTATAAATGAGTGTCTAATAGTGATTTAAATCTGTGTATTCATTATTTTAGCATTTTGGTGCATTTTGTTTAAAAATTAAAAATTCTGCCTAAATACCACAGTACAGTGCCACCTTCAGCTTAAAACATAGAGTTTGAGTCATTTTGAATACACTTTAGCCAATGGCTAAAGAGAAAGATACTACGTAAACCAGTAGAGTACTACGTAGCAGCTCTGTGCCAAAGTTATAAAAGCATTGAGAGTCTCGGCCACGGCTTGTGGTGAGTTGGGAGTTGTATTTGTAAGCGAGTGTAGGACGGTTAGCGGTAGTTCAGCATTAGAATATAGCGTTAGCATATCCTAATCTTTAGCATAGCTTTTAGTCTTAAACATACTTATGTAGTGTTAGCTTGGCTGTTGGATATTGTAGTTTAGTTAGTGTTTAGCTGTTATTAGGAAAGTAGTTCAGGTTTAGTGCTCCATATCGTGTTAGTATGGTGAGAAGGTGTAGTGTAGTGGGTTCAGTGGCTCTGTGGGGTTGCACTCCTTTCCACTGGACTTAGAAATTAGGCGCCAGTGATTGTGCACAATCGGTGTACTGGAAAACAGTCAGCTCCCGCCTGGTGCTGTAGATTGCAACCAGCATTTTACCCGCGATTCCTTCGCTAACATGATGGAGTTTGAACTGGGTTATTCTGCACGTCTCCGTTTGAAGAGGGAGGCCGTGCCCACCGTGGCTCTTCCGCGATTTAGATGCAGCCTACCGACTCTGCTCCCCCACCATGGCGGGCTCCAGTCTGAGGTGAGTATGCTAAATAAAAGTTTTAACATCTTTTAAAGACAATATCCTACCTAAATGCAAAGTTTGAGAGACGTGGTTAACTTCATTTAGCTAATATCAGTCTGCACTGCCTTCGGGCTGATTTGTCAAGTTCACAAAATGTTGAACGGGATGTAAGGTTAGAATCAGCGGCGAATCGGAACGTATCTCGAAGCCCTGGCCGACGAAACGGTCCACATGACTAACTGTCAGGCTCGGAGAAAATTCGGGTTGTTTTTGTGTCAGTCGGTAATTCTGCAACAGTGGCTCTAACTAACGCAGCACTAGTTGACAGACAGCATTACAGCGTGAAATCCAACTTTACACCACAGCGTGACCCGGTTCTGTAAGGAATTCTGTTCAGGAGGTCACATTTCAGGCTCTCTTCACATCATATGTGACTGACTTTTACTTTATAATAACGATCACACACTAGGAATGTTATAAAGTGCCTATATAGGACAGTTTCTTTTGTATATTATCTGACTTTATAAACTCCAACAACAATGTGCTTCTATTTTTTTTCAGGCTAAGTCTACCCAAGACATTGGCTGTCAGACTGATTTAGTGGTCTGCAAGAATGCACTTGTCCAGGCTGACATGAAGCCTTACCGGCGTAGCAAAGATGAATTTTTTTAATAATTGTTACGTCCCCGACATGTGTTGGTAAAATGTGAAGGATGGGGATAACATAAGAACTGGACAGTGGATATTAAAATGGTTTAATTGTTGAAAAAGGTTCTAAAAAATGTGCAAACAGATGACGACGGGCATTATAAAGATAATGCAAAACACAAACTGAACTCTCTAAATGGTTAACATCACGAAAAATTATCAACTATAAAAACACCTGGTTAAAACTTTGTTAAAAGCTTAACCGAACAGAAGGTTTTTTTAAAATCCCGAAGTTGATAAAAGTTCCAAAACAATCTATTGACCTAAAACACCTGGTAAAAACGTATTTTAAAAGCTTTACCGAACTGAAGGTGTTAAAAACTGAAGTCAATAAAATTGCCACAAACAAAGTTAACCTTTAACACGAACATCAAAAAGATCCCACTGGATCATCCAAAAACTTAGCACTAAGAGTTAAAACCTACCAAAGTTTAAAGCTCATCCAAACGAAAGGGGTTGAAAACAAACAAACAAAACCGGGAGGCCAGCAGAACCCCTGCACTGCTGCCTCCCAGACAGCTGAAAGCACAGTCTTTTTAAGCCTGATTTATGCTTCTCCATCTGCATCAGTGCGGAGACACGCAACGCCATTATCCGTCCTTGCGTAGGGCTCAGGCAGGCACGCAAGTACGTACGGAGTCGAGCCCACTTTTTTAAACATCCGTCGAACGAGACAGATTACGCAAGCTTGTGATTGGTCAGGACGCCGCTGTTGTTTACAGCGCCGCCGTTGCAAAGAGAGCTGAGGATAACTAGCGGCAGACACAGAGAAGCTTGAAGAATACCTCGCGAAAAAACTCTAAAAATATGAACGTTTAATTCTCCCGTGACTGGAGGAGTGAAAAGATGCGCAGCAAGCATTTTATTTGTGGACGGAAATTACAGGAAACATGGGTTTAGAGGTCGGGAGCGCATGAAGAGGTGGGAGAATGAGAGACAAATATGTCCGTGTTAAAAGTCTCTTATATACACAAAAAACACAATATAAACACACGATCTTGGACACATACATGACAGGATACCACAGAACAGCGCTATGCCCATCTGTTGTCCTGCCGGGCAATTGCTTTGCAACACTCTCCAGGAGACGGAGAAGTAAAAGAGCAAAACGCTTCCGTCAATCCGTGCGTGTCTGTCCCTTGCGGAGCTGACGGAGAAGCATAAACCAGGCTTTATACAGGTGTTGGTAATTAGCAGGATTCAGCTCAGCTGTGCTCCTCAGCAGCCTGGGAGAGGGGAGAAGGAGGGGCGGTGTCAGGCTGTTTCACCAGAGCTGGGTGATCCTGCTCCTGCTCTTCACTGGCCAGACTGGCAACCATGACAATAATCTTCTATGTAAACATTTTATTATCACCTTCTAGTTTTAATTTGTTTTACAGATTATTGTTACACATGATTTTATGCTCTTTTAAACATTTATAAATGTGCTGCTTCTTTGTTTTTTACATAGCCACTCAGTTTAGAGCTCCCAGCCTCAGTGTGTCTTGTGACACAGGGACCATGACGGAAATTCATCTTCCAGAAAGTCCCAGAGCAGCGTCCACACCCCTGAAAAGACCAAGATGTGAGGTGTCAGCTGTTGATTCCAGCTTCCACCTCAGTGACAGTGTAAGCTCAGTGAACTGTTCAAGGTAAAAAAAATAAAACATTTCAGAATTTTTAAGATATTAACAATTAAATAAGTATGTGATTACATCATGACATCATGAAGGAGGCTACTGATTCTGCCCCTGTGACACTTGGTTGTGACGTGTGAGCTGATTCACCTGGTAAATAACTTTTACATTAAATATTTTGTTCTTTGCTATCAAAAGTAAATTAACTAATAACCTGCATTATTGCAGGACACTCAGCAAAATATGGACTCTACACCATGAGGCAGGTACACGTTAATACTCTATAAGAGCACATAAGGTGAGCAACACCACATATTATTGTTATTACTGTACACTGTCCTGGATTTGTTTTCTTTCTGCATCTCATCAGTAGCCTGGCTGATCACCTGATAACTCATGTCATCTGGTTATGACAGCATGATGATGTCCTCACACACCTGTAACCTATCAGCTCATCTGGCAGGATAGAGAGAAGAGACAACACCACGGCTGTGTCCGAATCCAGGGGTAGGATGCTTGTGAGTGCGCATTTTGAGGTCGATGACGTCAAAGCGCAGCGACGAGTACTGTCCGAATTCCAAGAATCCTCATTCTCGCGTCCTCAAACGTGTCCTCGCTCCACCCACATTTCGAGGATGGGTCTGATGGATCCTCACAGGAGCATGGGTATCCCAGCATGCTTTGCGCGCCGGCCGCTGGACTCGACACTCGCAACAACGGCGGACGGAGCGGGACAGCAGTACAGCTTAAAATGAAAGTTAGTTAAAAAAATAGCGGTCCAAAAAATAAAATACGTGTTTGGGCACTTTTGGTTTGTTTTTTATATACGATCTAATACCGCAAATTGCTTTTTTTCATGTAATTTAAGGCTAAAACATGCCCCACCGAAAACCAGCTTGAGTGTTTAATAGGAAAAAACCCACCGTAAACTAGCTTGATCCCAGCAGGCTTTTTAAAAGAAAATAGCGGTAGAAAACTAAGCTGAACGCGGTTCTGTTTATAGACATTCGTTTGTATAAGTACATTTTAAGCAGAAATCAGTGAGAACGAGCTTGTATGGTGGTCCCGTCATAATTCCCGTGTGTGTGTGTTTATTTAGCGAATAAAGCTTCTCATCATTTGTTTTAAGGTTAACACCCCACCGTAAACTTGCTTGAAAGTCTAATAGGAAAAAACTCACCGTAAAAGAGCTTGCATCTTATGTAATCATGTAACGAACGCCAAAAATAACGAAAACTAAGTTTAATGTTTATTTAAGTTAATTTTTAAGAAACCACATTACTGATTTAATGTTTTTAATTTCATTTTAGGCGGAAAAAAACAGAACACAATTTTCATCTCCCATGTTGATAAATTAAAATATTGTTTATTGCATGTTTTATCAACTATGATTTATAATCTGACTTTGTTCTTCTATTCCTCTCTATTGTCATCCAGAACCAGTACCTTTAAGGAGCATCTGTAATTTCATTATGCCCACAGTGTTCTCTGTTGTTAAATGACAATAAAGCCTTGTAATTCTAATTCCCTTTGTCTGTAGGACTGCAAGTATCCAGGGTCAGGAGAGGGAGTCAGCGGAAAGCCCACTGCTGAAACCTGGCCCTGGTTTGTCCCCATGGACGAGGTGTTGGGACAGAGGCCTTCCACTATGCCTCCTGTCCTTATTGCTTCCATTCCCGAGGACACTCCAGGGCCAAGTGCAGCAGTGGGTGAGACAGAGGACAGGGAGAGTGGTGGAAGGAAGCCGGAGTCCTCATCAGGGAGAAAAAGGAGAAGGGCTGATGAGCTCCTTGACCTGATCAGGGAGGACATGAGACAACAGAGGGAAGCGGAGGAGAGGAGAGAAAGAAGGACTGACAGATTTTTAGCATTGATGGAAAGGATGGCAGAGAAATTGTTTTTTTTTTCTTTTAGTTTCTTCTGGTTCAGGTTCTATATATGTGTTTGAATGTTTTTGTTATTTGTTTAAATGTAATAAAATTTCTATTAATTGATAACTCTTTTTTGATCATTAACAGTTTTATTATTCAGTTTTTAACAAGTAACAACATAGTAAATAAATTGTAAGGGAACACTGTAAGGAATAAAAGTAAAGATAAAAGTAAAATATATACAGTAAACTTGGAAAGCAGGGAGTCTTTGGTGGTGTTGCTAAATCTACTAAACATGGATCGAGGTGGATGGAGTGCAGGAACCGTTTCGGGTTGGCAAGTGGAACATCAGACAGAGTGGTCTGCAGAGGGTGCTTCTGGATGCCTCATCTCACTGACCACTGCATCGTCCATCAAAAGGGTTTGCTGGGCTGGCTCAATCGACGGCTGTCACATCACTAACATTCAGATATATGCAAAAAAGGAGATCATGAGTATAATACTTGTAACTCTAGCAGATAACAGGACTAAATGATTTTTAAACTTTAAATACAAAGGCCGGTGACGTTTATTGAGCCGTCGCAGCTCCTCAAAAACCACAAATAAAATGAAATGTTGCTGTGGATCCATTTTCAACGTCGCTACTAGCTTGTTAGCTTGTTAGCCGCCGTCACGGTAGCTAGGCAACTTGACCTGGGGGCGGGAATAACAACGAGGCGAGTACTGTCCGAATTCAGAGCCGCTGACTTCCGGTTTTAGCGGTCTTGCAAGGACCAGGCCTTGCTAGACCGGCGAGGACCCATACTCACAAGCATCCTACCCCTGGATTCGGACACAGCCCACATCTCCTGTTCCTGGAAAGCCTTCAGCCATCCTTCGATGACTGAGAACCTCCATCAGCTCTGTCTCCTGTCTGCCTACAATTATAATAATAAATATTGTGTTTGACAAGTTTTTTGTGCTGCCAAATATCTCATTTTGATTCCAGTTTTTATATTTTAATGGGTATTTACAAATTACATTAATTGAATTATCACATTGTTGCATGTTAGCTCTATTGTGATGAATTAAACTAGCACCTCACTGTTAAAAGCTCGTTTTAATTTCAAGCATGTTTAATTATTTATGAACATAAACAAAAACAGGAAATGTAAAAATTATTATTTATTTAATTAACATAACAAATAACTGTTTAGAGGAAATAATCATTGAAAGGCACATTCTTCTGGAAGCTCCTGATCCTGACGACACCAGCAGAGGAGACCAGCTGCAGACAGCAGAGGATCACCTACGACCAAGAGAGCAGCTGTATCAGTAAATAAATAATGAAATCAGGGCAGTTTTAGTGGGCTGTTTGGGATTGTGTAACATAAATGAACACATTGCAGAATAATTTTCTCATGGGGTATTTTCATAACTTTCTGCAGCAGACTAACTTAAGCCCAGGGCTCCTGGAGAGCTGCTATCCAGCACGTTTCAGTGGTTTTCCTGCTTTAACAGGTTAGCTGTTAAGCAGCTCAGCTATTTGTTGCTGATTAAAACCAGGTGTGTTGAAGCAGATAAATCTCTAAAACATGCTGAATACTAGCTCTCTAGGGCCGTGGAGCAAAACCCTGCAGCTAATCTAATGCTATGGCTAACGGCTACTTGCCATTCAGAGCTGGTTCTGTTGGGTCGGTTCCGGTAGTTTCAGGCAATTCACAAGCTCAAAACAGTAAGGCTCAGGTCCGCTTGTCTCCTCCAAATAGACTTGGTCCCTTTCTTCTCGAGTGTCTGGGTAAGGAGGGGGAGAAACATCCTCCACTTCTAATGACTGCTCAGAGTGAAGGGAGCTAGCATCGTCTCGTTACCCATCGTCTTCGTCACTGCCGCGGCTCCGCCCTCTCGGTCCGCCAGGCAACGCCTACTAATGTTGCAGTTTTTAAAATTGATAGGTGGGTGGAGTAAGACTCTGAGGCACACTTGACCTGCTCTTTAATAGAGACAGCTGGTGAAAATGATATGTAAATAAGTCAGAATGCATGTAGACCTACATAATTAAGCACAACTGAAACACTAATATAAAGTATATATATATTATATTTTTTTCTCCCTTCGAATCTGGGAGGGTGGAACCCCAGCTCCAGCTATGGACGAGCCCCCAGGGGGCCCGACTTGATATTATTTCATAGGGCCCAACATCTCTGGAAGCCCCCCTGCCTGCAGGTGAGCCATATAAATGCAAACTGTGACTACTAATTCAGAAGTGTGTCCTGAACCTCTCTGGTAGCAGTGCTGGCTTACTTTACGCTGCCTTACAGTTTACTTCAGCTTCATGTGAGCAACATCTTCTTCCAACTTCTGTTCTTAAAATTAAAATAAAAACTTTGTCCGATAAAGATGTATCAGCATTAGTGTGGAAGGATGAGTGTCAGACAAGCTTAACTCTCAGTAGATTCTGGTTGCAAGGCATTACCGAGTCTACAGCCGACCTTGTCTCCCTCAATGAAGCAAAAGAAAACAAAACAATTATTTGTAGAGGAGCTGTCTGATAAGGAAAAAAAAATTGCTCCACAGAGGTTCAGGAGATCACATCTGGCAGAAGAAAGCTGTGTCATTGTTACCAGTTCTGTTAACATTGTTTGAAAAATCTAAAATAAATAAAACTTTTTCTCATTAATTTATACATATTTTATGAGACAATTTTCTAAAACAATGAAAATGTGTTCATATCCAGCACAACTTATATTATTTGAGTAATTTTATTGTTTTTGCAATCTGTCAGAAAACTTATTTACATATTCTTGATGCTCATGTTCTTTGTTTTCTTTGTGTCTTATGGAGGAAATCTAATTAAAGTTTCTCATTCATGTGTTTTGTTGTTAGAAAGCAAAAAATAAAATATCTAACAATGTGACTTTGAGCTGATTATTAAGACCGTTTTAAATTGTGACACTTGAAAGCACAGATGGTTAAAGGTCTCATTTAGCACAGTCTACCCATTGAAGACAATGTCTGGGTGGTTTATTTGAGCTACTCTAATGATGGTCTGAGCTGGAGATAAGTTAGTTTTTGCTCTGAGCCACTGTCAGAGTTTCTCATATATCTCTGATACAACATGCTAAGTCCTGGACTTATTTCCTGGCTGAGTCCCCTCCCACATGGATGGATGCTGGACTGGGTGGATCAACACAGTTGGGCACGAACTTTCAGTTCTGATGGCAACACCATGTGGCTGGAGTTTCTCACTGGTAGTTTGTTTATAATCTGTTTTTAAAAGCCCTTCTGTATGGTGTTAATTTTTGGACATCCTCAGGTCTCAGATGTAGCATTAAGGATTGGCTACACACATATCAAAGGAGGAAATTAGATAGTGGCGGCTGGCCAGTAGAGGGCGATAGGGTGCCGCCCTCCCAGTTTTCCCCAGTGTTTATAATTTTTATAAAAATAAAAAAAAAACAATAATCACATATTCTAAGTTAATTGTGTGTTTTGTAACAAAAATAAATCATATATATATATATATATATATTATTGGTCAGGGACTTCATCTGCTCTGCACTGCCCGATTCACTGGACCCTCTACAGTTTGCGTATCGCCACAACAGGTCCACTGATGATGCCATAGCCCTGACACTTCATGCTGCCCTGTCACACCTGGAGAAGAGAGACACGTATGTGAGAATGCTGTTTGTAGATGACAGCTCAGCATTCAACACCATTGTTCCCTTGAAGCTGGACAGGAAACTGCAGGATCTAGGACTGAGCAGCTCCCTCTGCAGCTGGATCCTGAACTTTCTGTCTGACAGATGCCAGGTGGTCAGACTGGGCGGCACCACCTCATCCCCCGTCACACTGAACACTGGTGCACCGCAGGGGTGTGTGCTGAGCCCTCTCCTGTACTCACTCTACACCTACGACTGCACGGCCACGAGAAACCCCAACATCATTGTGAAGTATGCGGACGACACCACAGTGGTAGGTCTCATCACCAACGACGATGAGACGGCCTACAGGGAGGAGATCAGCGCCCTGACCCACTGGTGTCAGGACAACAGTCTCACCCTCAACGTCACAAAGACAAAGGAGATGATAGTGGACTTCCGGAGGAGCAGAGGAATACACACCCCCAGCACCATCAACGGCGACGCTGTGGAGAGGGTGAGCAGTTTCCGTTTCCTTGGAGTTCATCTGGCAGAGGATCTTACGTGGTCAGTGCACACGGAAAATACAGTGAAGAAGGCACAGCAGCGCCTCTTCTTTCTCAGAAGACTGAAAAGATTTGGCATGAGCCACCGCATCCTCAGGACCTTCTATCGCTGTGCCATTGAGAGCATCCTCACTGGATGCATCTCCGCCTGGTATGGCAACAGCACCGCTTACAACCGCAAAGCTCTCCAGAGAGTAGTGCGGTGTGCAGAAAGGATTATAGGAGGTGAGCTTCCCTCCCTCCAGGACATCTATAAGAAGCGGTGCCTGAGGAAAGCGGGGAGGATCATCAAGGACTCAAGTCACCCCAGCCATAAACTGTTCAGACTACTTCTATCAGGAAGGAGGTTCTGCAGCATCCGGTCCAGAACCAGCAGACTGAGAGACAGCTTTTTCCATCAGGCCATCAGACTGCTGAACACTTCACAGACACCTCACCCTCACTACTGAAACTCCAACATTACACATTCCATACTGTACATTAATGCCACTGTTTTGCACATACCAGCCTCTATATATTTTATATCTCTTATCTTATTGTTTACTTTATTCATTTGTATATTTAGATTAGCCATTTTTATATTTTACATGTTTTTACATTACTGTATTTTTTGCACAACTCTGTTGCTGTGAAGCTCGCACACAAGAATTTCACTCACATGTACTGTACCAGTGTACCTGCACATGTGACGTGACAATAAAAAAGTGATTTGATATATATATATATATATATATATATATATATATATATATATATATATATATATATATATATATATATATTGGTCTCTGCCGGTCTCTGCCGAGCGATGGAGGCTGTAGGCTGTTTTTGAATCGCCCAAACAGGACGGGACCAGCCGTCCAATTGCTGACAAGAAAGTCAAAGGGTAGGAATGGGAATGTATCCAATCAGCGTCGACGTTGTTTCAGAAGCATGATGGGCGATAGAGCTACCGCCAAAGGCTTTCGTTGGTGTTCGGTAGAACTCGGCAGAACTCGGCAGAGTCGTTTTTGGTCGTGACGCAGATGTAACATGGACGCCGCCAGTGACTACAACCAGCATGGATACCGGATCTCAGCAGCCACTGAATTCAGTTCGGTCTCTTCTCCAGTATCCGTTCGAGAGGAGAACTATGGTGGAAAAACTTAATGTCAGAGAGCTTGGACCAGATCAGCCCGACGTAAAGATAAGCCAGCAGGAGAAGGAGAGAGGTAAACTGTACACACGAGGCTTCTCCCGAAATTGGTACACCTGGAAGGCGTGGCTAGCTGGATGCAATCACGCTAATGCGTTATTTTGCTTTCCGTGTTTGTTATTCAAAACGGCTGGGACAGATAAGGCATGGATGAGTCAGGAGTTACAGACATGAAACATTTTTCTGAGAAGGTGAAGAAACACGAGTCATCCCGGGCACACATGGACAACAACACGGTGAAGCTAGCCATGCTAGGCAGAGCTAACGTTGCCATGCAGCTCGACAAGGGAACAACAGCAGCTGGGTGCAGAGGTAAGCTGTACATTACATTTCTGTGAACAAGACAATCAGAATCAGAAATCCTTGGTTGTCCCACAAACCGGGACATTTGTTTAATAACATGTTTAATGTGCAATAACTATAAAAACCCATTTAAACATGCATACTTATTATACATATTTAATCACGTAAATGTGTATTTCATGTAAATTTGTACATACATCAATCTGATTCCATTTTACTTGTTACACTTCTGCTGCAGCAAACAAATTTCCCAGCTTTTGGGACAATAAAACATTTCTGATTCTCAATTAGATGTTTTTACCTCAATTGTAAAAACATCTGATTGAGAATCAGAAATGTTTTATTGTCCCAAAAACTGGGAAATATGACATTTGTAAGAGGACACTGATGACATTATTTCCTATGAAAGTGTTTCCTATGTACTTATCTGTTGTTTTTTTTATTTATCTACTTTAAAGAGGATTAAGACTTTCCTGAGGAACACCATGACACAGGATGGGCTGAATGCTCTTGCCATGCTCTCCATGGAAAAAAGCTTGTCACAAACATTCCTGACTTCAATAAAAAGGTCATCGAGAGCTTTGCCACTCAGAAGGACAGAAGGGCAAAATTTCTGCACAAATGAGGTATCACACACACACAAATGCATCCACTTGATCTTTGTATAAAGTTGACCTTGGCACAACACTCCAGAAATATTTAACAGTGTAAATTTCTGGCATTTTGTCTAAGTAGTGTTTACTACCATAACTGTAACAGTGACCTGCTCATAATTTTTCGTGTTCACTCAAATGTTGAAATTAAACAAAAACGTTTTTGTTACTTGCCTCTTGCATTGCCTATTTACCATTTATGGTCATGTTATTTTATGTGCAATTTAATGCAGCATTTTTCAACCTTGGTCCGCAAGGCAGCGTGCCAATAGTCAGACACACCTGGATTAATCAGTTTGTCCAATGATGTAAGACAAGAAATAAAAGAGCCCCACACAGCCCCACCAAAAATATTTTTCACCAGCCACCACTGAAATTAGAGCATAGTGAAAGAAAAAGAACAAACATCAGTTTTTATTCAAAAACCCATCAGACATCTGACTAAATTGCACCAGACAAAAAGGTCAGAAATATTCTGTCAGATTAAAAGTGTCAGGAAAAACAGTCTTTTTGTTTGTTGTGTTTTTGAGTTTTTCCTGAGTTGTTTTTTTCTGAGACGTTTATGTATGACAGGCCAATTCGTGAGACCTTTAAAGCCGGGCAGACACTGTACGACTTTTTCAGTTGTAGCGTTCAGCTTCAGCTCAAACTGTAAGACTTCCCCGCCGAGCAAACCTCACGAGTCATGTCCTCACACGACCCAGCTCTCAGATGCGACCTGACTGCTTACACTGTGCATCTGGTGGCAACACGTCAGACCTAAAAATTTGCTAAAAATAGCAACATGCCAGACTTTTTTTGTTTTGTTTTTGATGTCTGTTGTCCTTCGAGAGCGCTGTAGAGGACACACAGGGATTTATGACGGTTGGAGGAGGAAGACAAAAGAAAGTAAATCAATGTTTTATCAGCTTAATTTGACATAAACATGCTTTATTGACAATCCTTGTCATTATGTGTGATAAAATGTGTGTAAATAAAAACGACCAACGTGTGTTAATAGGGAAATAATTGGTGAGCTGTTCTGGTACTTTTTGGGTTGCAGCTGCTTTCAGTGCCGCTTCAACAGTGCAATACCTTCACGAGGGATGAGCAAAATATCAAACATGCCAGAAATATGTGCAAGCTTATGATTGCTGATTGGTAGCTGGTCACACGGTGTTAATCGCCTGTCGTAACCCCCTGTATACTACACAACGCTCAGCGAAAAATTCGCCCAGATCTTGCTGATTCACGCACGAGGGGAAAATTGGCTCAAAAAAGTTAAAAAATCATTCAATGTACGCCGGCTTTTGTCAGACAGACTTTTTCTTTAGATATTTGTGTCTGAAAGGCTTTTTACCCAGGCCTTTTGGTCTGGTGCTATTTCGTCAAAAGTCTTTAGGGTTTTTGAATGAAACTTGATGCTTTTTTCTCTATGGTTTGATGTGTGACACCTGAGCCCTGAGTATGTCCTATAATGCACACCGTACTCCTGTGAGTTGTGTTGTACTTAAGGCCATTCTCTGACTTCTGAACATGACCTTCTTAAGATTTTTATTTAAAGATTTATAATATTACACAGAAACACACTGAAATGTTCTTTAAAAGTTACACACTTCAAACAAGTCCTCATGTAAGACAAGATATATATTTTACTCATGGTAGAAGTTTAAATAACTGACAGAAGCTGGTGGAAACACAGGTGCATCATGGGAAAGGTATCACCCTACCTCAATCACTGGCTGCGCATCCAGGAGCTTGTTGCCAGAATCCGTGGCAGTAGAGGGAGACGATGGAGTCACACAAATAAACAGTTTGTTGTGGCACTGTGACAATTCAATCGTAACAGGTTTTTGGACCAAGCCTCTGTTGGTCTACACACTCTGCGTTGAGCTGTCCGTTAGTAAATGTCACAGACAAAACACAAATGCCAGGCTTGGGTGTTTTTCAGGCTGTCTTGTGTCCTGCAGCATAACAAAAGGAGCAGATTTACATAAACACGCATCTGATGACCATCAGTTTGTGACTCAGCAGCAAAATGCCTCAAACGGCAAAGAGCACACGTGTCTGAGGGAAATAACAGCTCAGTTCACTCTTGACATTTAAAAAGAAAAATCTTTGTCATTTAGGAAAATCTTTCACACAAACTCTGCTTACATGTTTTTTAGAAAATTTGTTTCTTTTACGTTAGACATTTTTGCTGGTTACTGAAGAGGAGCCTGAGTGAGATAAATATCAACACCTTCAGTAAAACTTGAGTTGATCTGCAACCACATAATGTAAATACCTCTGTCCGGTTTTCACTATTAGTCACAGTTTTTTTTTATATTAATCGAAATGGTTCTGAGCAGCCTCCTCATCCTCAACAAACACTATGCTGTTTTTTGCGTACTTCCTGTCTATTTAAAAGCATATTAATGGGCTAAATGGTTTTAAAGGGCTCATGTGGCAGCAGCATGTTCAGTGTTTTTTTTTATTTCAATCTCAAATCAGTCAAATAAAAATAAACATGTTATTCTCAGTAAATCAACACCTGAAAACCACATACGTTTCTGTTAAATGTCATCATTGGAAAGTTAAAGTTCACACCCATCATGTGGTGCTGATGAGACGGTGGACCTTTACCCTTAAAACACCCAGACAGAAGTCTGAGTGTTGTCTTTGAAGTCTTCTCTCACTCCTGAGAAATCTCAAGTTCAGAGGAAACGGCAGAGCGCTGACAGCTGAAAACACCTGGAGACCTTTAAAAAGTCTGGTCAAAAGGATGAAACTGGACATAAAATGAATCATTTATTTAAGGGTCAAATAGATCACATTTGGGGAATTATGAGAAGAATCACCAGGTTTATGTAGGAATAGCTGCAGATTTAGACTGTAGAATATTTCCAACAACAACAATTAGTTTGTGTCATACCTGAAAAGAAGTCGTCAGGAGGATTTTCCTACTTAGGATTCCAGGTTATTTTCCCCACATATAGTTAGATGGAACTGACCTTTAAATTTTTTTCATTCTTTCATCTCAGCAACATTCACCAAAGACTCAAGGAAATGTTGGGTATTTTTCTGTTGGCTAGAACAACTGAACATTAAATATGTTTATAGTTATTATTACTGTAACAGGCTGTACATCAGCGGCTGAAATTAGTTTTCTCCACAGGGTGGCTGGTTTCTCCCTTAGAGATAGGGTGACAAGCTCGGTCATTCGGGAGGAGCTTGGAGTAGATCTGCTGCTCCTCCACATCGAGATGAGTCATTTGAGGTGACTCGAGCTTGTAGTTAGGATGCCTCCTGAATGCCTCCCTGGTGAGGTTCTCCGCGCACGTCCAATTGTGAGGAGACCCAAAGAAAGACCCAGGACACGCTGGAGGGTCTATGTTCCTTGGCTGGTCTGGGAACGGTTTGGGATTCCCCCGGAGGAGCTGGCCCAAGTACTTGGGGAGAGGGAAGTCTGGGCCTCCCTGCTTAGGCTGCTGCCCTTACGACCCAACTCTGGATAAGTGGCAGAAAATGGATAGATCAGGAAGAAAATCACATTCAAACTTTTGTTTATGGCTCCATGACTGAACTAATATCCAATATTCTGGAACAGAAATTGGTGACTTTTCCTGCTTGGAGTAGATGGAATAAATGATCCAAACTTGTAACGAATTCCCTGCAGATCATTTTCCTAAATGAAACAGAAACAGACGTCTACATCTGGTTGAATTAAAATGTTCATTTTGTATTTTTGTGTCTTTTGTTTTCTTGTTCACAGTTTTGGAAGTAGCTGCATCATTTCTACATTTGCACTTTTTGTTTCTCTCTCACCAGGTTTTTGTTTTTTCCAACCAGCACACCTCCAGACTCAGAGGTTTTCTGGTTTTCCTTTATCTCCTGTCAGATTTGTGTTATCCACTCTGGTGTTCTTTTGTCCCTGGGTTTTGCTCATGTTCTGTTTGGGTTGTACAATTGAAACTGTTATCAGTCTGTCAGCCTGTATGGCACTTCTTCAGGAATAAAAAAATGATTCATTCATCTCTTTTCTAAAGGATTTTTAGAAATGCTAGTTATGAAAGACCAAACTTTGTGCAGCGTTTTAAAGTCTGCTGTCACAGCATCTATGCTCTTTGTGTCTGATCCCTTCTCACACGTCGACAGCCTCAAAGCAACCATCTGCTAAAATAAAGATGACGGTGCAAGCTTGTCCCCTAGTTATTAGAGGAAACATAAACAAAAAGATTAGAAAACTAAGTCCAAATAATTCTTACTGTTTCATCATCTCTGGAGGCCGTTTCTGACTTCACTAGTTACAGACGAATACAGCAAACGGGTTAAGTTCTGGAAACAACCTGTGGAAATGTCTGATTTATTTTTTTTTTCATAAAAGCATACAAATTCAAGTCACACGCACAAACTTAACAGCGTGAGATCAAACTCCCAACCGTCATTATCTTTCAGCAGAACCATCAGTAACATTCCCATCCTCTTAAGACACACATTGCCTCAGCTTGACAGTGGAAACTATTTATTTTCCATAAAATGTAATAAATAAACTACAGTTGAAAAATAAACACACACTCCTTATTTATCGCTGGCTCTGTCTGTGAATTTGTGAGCGTAAACAATCCATCGGGTCCACTCAGCTGAGGCCTCCTGAGAAATCTGAAGCGTTGCAGTTGATCCCTGATCTTAGAACGGATTCCTTCTCCGAGTGTTTGTTGGGAGAAACAGCTGCGTGAGCTGTGCTAAGTGAATACATTTTCATGGGAGCAGTGGTTTTGTTCAGGAACTCATTGTCCCCAGCCTTTTGTTTGTGATAATGAGCTGTTTTGTTCTCAGTGTTTTTTGCCATGAATCATCTATCAGCCCTGTCTCGTACCTAATAATTCATACATGGGGTTGTTTCCATCAGAAACGTGACAGCGGGGCCCACTGATTCGTGAGCTTTTAATTAAAAACATCACACAGTCTTTGAGGTAACGGCATGATACTTA
The DNA here is from genome assembly GCF_043380555.1 of Nothobranchius furzeri. Lineage (NCBI taxonomy): Eukaryota > Metazoa > Chordata > Actinopteri > Cyprinodontiformes > Nothobranchiidae > Nothobranchius > Nothobranchius furzeri. The sequence continues at coordinate 71,124,415 of NC_091741.1, read as the reverse complement.
ATTCAAATTGCATCTATCAAGGAGAGTCTTGTTGTGTTGTTTGGTGAGAACTCATTAGGATCAAGTAGAGTCGCCGTGCTCCTGTCATGTTCTGTGTCCCTTTGTTCCCCAGCCCCTCCAGTTGCCACTCCAGGTTCTCCTTTTGTGTTTGCTAGCGCCCTCATGTGTCTTGTCTGCATCTCCTCATGTGTCTTGTCTGCGTCTTCCTCATGTGTCTCCTGGTGTTCCCCGTTTGCCCTCTAGGTTTCCCCCCTCAGACTTCCCTCTCCCAGGTCCTGTGCTCTCTTGGCCCCCTCTTAGCCGCGCCCCTGTAGTTTCTTTCTGTAGTGTTTTCCTTTAGTGTCAGCTTCCCCTTAGAATATTAGTTATGGTTCATGCCTTCTGGTCTTTTGTTTTTTCTCTTAGGTCATTTTCCTTTGTTACAGCCTTTCATTATTTAGTGTGTTTTTCCCACCAGTGTTTTCTTCCTCCTCCCTGAGTTAGTAATTGTGTTCACCTGGTCCCTCTCCCCACACACCTGCAATTCATCTCCCTCTCATCTTCCCAGTCTATTTAAGCCCTGTCTTGTCCCTCTGTGTTTGTTGGTTCATTGTTGTTGTCAGTGTTGTTTTTGTCCATCTTAAGTGTTCCCCTGAGCTTGCTCATAAAAGAGCTTCTGTTTTGCCTTTTGCCAGTGTTTGCTTTGGATTTATGCCCAGCCTCCTAAATAAAAGGATTTTTACTTCATATCCACTTCAGCCTCGTGTCATCCTGGGTTACTGCATTTTGGGTCCAAACCATCCTCTCAACGTGACAGCTCCTTTCAGAACTGAATATTACACATGCAGTTTCTCAACTCAACTCAGCCTTTATTTATAAAGCACCTTACAGTCATGAGCATGCCACCAAGGTGCTGAACAACAAAAAAGTAAAACAACAAAACATATAAAACCACAAATGAAAATTACAAAATATAAAACATTAACAATTGCTAACCCAAATAATTAAAAGCCAGATCATAAAAGTAGGTTTTCAGCCTCATTTTAAAAACTGTTACTGATGGAGAGTCCCTAATAGTTAGGGGCAGTGCATTCCACAGTTTCGGACCCGCAACAGAGAACGCCTTGTCCCCTCTTAACTTCAACCTAGCCTTAGGAGCCACAAGCAGCAGCTGGTTCTCAGAGCGGAGTGACCGGGCTGAAACATATGGCTGTGGCAACTCTGCCAAATAGGCTGGAGCCACACCATTCAGCGTCTTTAACACCATTAAAAGAAGTTTAAAACGAATTCTAAAATCAACAGGTAACCAGTGGAGAGCAGCCAAAATTGGTGTCACATGTTCATGCTTCTTTTTGTTGTCCAAGAATCTAGCTGCAGCATTCTGGACAAGCTGCAATCGGGTTACAGTAACCTTACTTACACCAAATAAAACAAAATAGCAATAGTCAAATCATAAGGTTATAAAAGCATGAACAAAAGTCTCAAGGTCACATCTAGATAAAAATGGCTTTACTTTAGCCAAACGTCTTAAATGAGAAAATGAAGAGGAAACTACAGTACCCACATGAGCATCCATGCAGAATGCACTGTCCATCTTCACGCCAAGGTTGTCTGCTGAAACACCCAGATATGAGTTCAATTCACCACAGTCTACACTGGAAAAATCAAAATATCCACTCGGTCCAAACAACAGTGCCTCTGTTCTTTTCCCATTGAAACACAGGAAGTTTTCTGCCAACCATATCTTAATTTCTGCCAAACAATCCAAACGTTTTTTCATGTGGTCACTGGCGCCATCTAGAGGTAAGTACAATTGGCAGTCGTTGTCAAAGGGATGGAATCCAATTCCAAACTTTCGTAGAATATCACCCAATGGGAGAATATAATTAGAAAACAGCAAGAGTCCCAGTACAGAACCCTGCAGTATCCCCCAAGGCAGATGTGAGAAGCCCGATGAGAAACCACCCATCCTCACACAAACCATCCTGTCACAAAACCAATTTTGGGATTGCCCAGAAATTCCCACATAATGTTCAAGTCGATGGAGCAACACTTTGTGGTCTACGGTATCCAAAGCTGCTGTAAAATCCAATAGGACCAGCAGCACTGGACTGCCACCGTCTGTTGCTAGAAGAATGTCATTAAAGACCTTTATTAGGGCAGTTTCGGTACTATGCAACATTTTAAAACCTGATTGGAGGGTCTCTAAAATATCAAAGTCCTTAAAGAAGTCCATTAATTGAGTATAGACACATTTTTCAATCATCTTACCCAAAAAAGGGAGTTTGGAGATTGGCCTATAGTTCACTGGTAATGAAGCATCCATCCCAGGTTTCTTTTTAAAGTGGGTGAACTGTTTTTTAAAAATCTGTCAGTACAAAACCAGAAGCCAAACTGTTGTTCATTATGTGCAACATCAGTGGTGCAACTGTTTGAAAAACTTCCATAAACAAACGTGGGGGTAAAATATCTTCTGGTGACCCACTAGGTTTAGCCTCTTTTAAAAAACTGGTGAACTCCGCAAGTGATACTGGATGAAAAGAGACCAGCCGTTCCTCAAAAGATGTAGAGGAGCTTAGCACACTAGATTTAGGCAGGGTGTCTCGCAGCATTGTCACCTTGTCGACAAAAAATTGAAGGCAACTGTTACACACAGAGTCAGAGGCCTGTACATGTGAATAATCTTCCACATTCAGCACAGAGTTTATAGCTGCATACAAAACCCGTGGTTTATGGGCATTAGCATGCACAAGGTTGGAATAATAGGCAGTCTTTGCGGCTTTAACAAGTTCCTGATAAGATTTCCAACTTTCTCTACGGGCCATTAAAGATACATGCAGCTTATCCTTTTCCCACTTTCTTTCACACCTCCTGCATTCTTTTCTTGCAGCTCTGATGCATTCAGTCGACCACACATTAGCAGCATGACTTGCCTTTTTTGGGCTCAATGGTGTTCATACTGTCCTTACAGGTCTGATTAAAACAACAGAGCAGATCATACAAAAGTGACCAGTCACCCACATAAGGCTCAGCCCTACTAAATAACAAGGAAAACTGTACTGATGTAGCACTGTTCACAGGACGAGAAAGTCTAATAGGAACTGTAGAGTTAACAACACTACCACGCACAGTAATGTCAAATAGTATAGGCTTGTGGTCTGAAAAGACAGCATCCTGAATACACACGTTGGACACCGTGCATCCAAGTGACAACACAAGGTCCAAAGTGTGACCGCATACCTGAGTGGCCCCATTTACCCACTGGGTAAAACTACAAGAGTTCACAAGATTAATAAAATCTGCAACCAGTGGTTTTCCAGGGCATCAAACATGAATATTAAAGTCTCCAAGCAACATAATCCGGTCATAAGAAGATGCACAGTCAGCTAGAAACTGAGAAAACTCTGCCAAGAAATCCTTGTTGTACTTTGGAGGTCGATAAACCACTGCACAGAGGAGTGGTTGTGAGTGTCCAAGTTCAAACAAACACAGTTCAAAGCTGGTATTAGGCGACCAAGCCGGGAGGTGTTTGATCTTTAGGTTAGCTTTGCAGATAACTGCTAATCCACCACCACGCCTAGCAACTCTCGGCACATTGATATAAACACAGTCAATTGGTACTAGTTCATTAAAAACAGAGGTAAAATCCATGATTCAGCTACGCACAGGACCTCCAGGCCATGAGTGGTAAAATAATCATTCAAAATAAATGACTTATTAGCCACTGACCTAGCATTGACCAGGCCCCACCTTAGAGATGATGACCCAGAGACTCCAGTAGAAGATTGAGCTTTGGATACTGGTCGAAGATACCGTAAGTCGATTAATCTCTGAGAAAAACACTGAAAAGGAGGGGGACGTTCAGCCAATTTCCCGGAGCAGCCAGCAACAGGAACGAGCCATGAACCCACTGGATCCAGTATCCTCCATGGCACCATACACTGAGCGGATGGCCACCTGACCGTATGGAAGCCACCAAGCAAGGTAGAATTCCAGGCCTTCAACTTGACAAGTCGTCCTCCTTGACTGTTCCCGCGTTTCCTCCTTGAAGGGAGCGGTGACGACGCGGCTCGCCAACACTCCGCCGAGCCATCCCAGTAAGGAGGAAAAGTGTTGTTGCTATGCTCCTCAGCCGTAGACGGTAAAGATCCAGCAGAAAAACCTATCCTAAGTAAGGTCTGGCGATCGTATATAAATCTAGAGTGAGCATGATGCAAAACACAGGCTAAAGTAAGTAAAAACACACAAAGTAAAGGAACTGGCAGATGGCAGGCCGAGAACACTGGCACCATTTTGAGTTTCAATTAGCATTTATAAATTGTAAAAATGTATTAATTCAGAAGCTAAAATTAATCAACTGAGTTTTTGGAGGTCTGTATTTTGCATGAGCATGCTGCTGAATCAAAGTGGTATCTTCCTTTAGGTTGTTGTGGGCAGAAACACGGAGCCCTGCAGGGAAAAACACTCTCAGCACGGAGGAGGCAGAAAACGCAGGGCACAGTTTGGCAAGAACATCACGTCTCTGGGAGCAGATTCATGTACCTCTGCTAGCAGCTTCTGCTTGACTGGAACAAATGAAATGCTTTTCTGTTTCTTTCCTCAACACACATCACCAACGGTTTGTCAGACACTCATTCACAAGAGGCACTGAATTTAAAGACAAACAAGGCAAACGAAAACTTTTGAGGGCCTAATAAAATTTTCCATAAATCAACATGTAACTTTGAGCTGAACAGCCTGCAGGTGTCATTATGACAGCTCTGGTTGTAAAGCTTGGAAATCTGTTCTACAGAATAAAACACAATGTGAACTGATTTTCTTTTAGCATTCCATAAAGTGATGTCTCTGCCCAGAACTTACAGGTGGATGCTGAGGTGTTGAAGGGGGCTGGGGGGAGGCAGGTGGAGCCAGCAGCTTCACCTGAAGCATGGAAATACAGACAGAGGATTCTTTATTTTTATTTCGATGTTGCTTGGATTATCCAGATTGGAGAAATGTGTTTGATGAATGGCATATGGAGTGTCAGAGAGATCATGTTTGAAGCAGCAGTGGAGCACCTGAAAAAGATCAGAGGCACTGCTATATTTGTAACACTGGGAATAAAATAAAAACATGATCACGTGCGTATGTGGGTACGTTTAAAACCTTTTTGAGATTAAGTTCCAACTAAATTCATCCACTTGTAGTAATTATAGCAATAAAATGTATGAATAACTATGCTTTTTTAAAAGGGACATATTATGTTAAACTGACCTTTTGCATCCTTTTGTACTGCCATGTGGGCCACGTGGGTCTCTATAAACACTCATAATATGTATGACCGCCCATTATCTGTCAGTGTGTGGTTTTTAGGATCTGTTTCAAAAAGTCCCTGTTTGTAAATGTGGAAATGAACAAAGCACCACCTCTCATGTGCAAGAGAGAGCTGCTGCTGAAAGGAGCACCGTCTCTACACTCAGCCCTTCCCAGATATCGGAGCTTCTCAGCTAATAGCAGCATGAGCGAGTGATCGGTGGGTGTGGCCAGCTCCGCCTTGTTCTTAAAGTGACCTGAAACGGTTCATTATGAAAGATACTGAAACTGTCAAGAATAAAACTGCTGAAACTGCTTTATGTGAGAGGGATTTAGTGTAAAGAATTTCATGAGCATATTTTATCGACCATAGAACTCTTGAAACTTGAGAAAAAAGTCATAATAAAGTCATAATATGTCCACTTAAAAGTAAATAACACAGATTCTTTACTAAAATATCTTTAGATACAACACTTGTTAAAAAAGTATTGTGCCTTTTTTTATTTGTCCCCCCTCCCCCTTTTATTTCCTTTTGTTATTTTTTTACAATTGCTCAGTGACTAAAACATGAGTAACAACAAAGAAGTGCATCAATCCAACAAATCATCTCAGTGTTTAGAAAATAAATTAGTTAAAACTATTCTAAATTTAGGTTTCTAAGGGTAAAAGATCATTTAGTCACCATGAAGGTAAACACAAGTTTGTAATTAGTACTATCACACCAATTTAAAACAGAAGCCTTCATTTTTTTATGTGTTATAAATACAGTCCCTCCTTACAGATTTATCCAGTTTTTGCTTTTTTATTAGACTTAAACAATTCAGATTAGCAACCAAATTTCAACATTTAACACATTACAGAGGAAATATAAAATTCAGTTTTTAATATTGGGTTCATGGATTAGGAGAACAAACTTTCCACACCAACTTGACCCTATCTTAAAAAGTAACTGATCTCTAACAGCAATAAAACTGGAAAACTGCAGGAAGTTATGTTTCACTCTTCTTTACAGATTTAAAAAAAAAATCAGCCATATTTGAGGGTTTTCAAGCATGAATGCACTGTTTAAGATCAAAGGTCAGATATCCTCCTCTTGTCATGGTGGGTGGCAATTTCTTGACCCACGACATGCAGAATCCAAACACGGAGAGCAGGGATGTAAGTAAAAAGGCTTTTATTACTAAATAAGGAGAAAGTAAGAGACGGGAACCGACGAGATGCAGGACTGGCAGCAGGAATCCAGGATGAGATTCTAAGGAGGGAGACAGAGTGAATATAAGGTGGAAAACAAATGGGAACTTATCTGGAGACTGGTCTTACTGTTACTTGGTAGTGGTAATTGTACAGGAAGGATTGTCTGGTCCGGGTGAGCTGAGGAGATCCAAAGGTAAGGTATTGGTTGTCCAGAGGTGGAGGAGCAGGAATGGATGTTGGTAGGTGAGCGGCTGAGAGCGGGCAGCCAGGGGATGAAGCAGTGCGTCATGTAGACTGAGATCCGGGTTTGTTCTGGAGCTGGTGAGGGATTGAGAGGAACCTGGAGGAGAGCAGGAGAGGGCATTAAGGGGTTTTCAAGCGACAGGTTAACAAGAGCACAAATACAAGTATCAAGGTCAGGTTGAGGCTAGAGCTACCCAAACAGAGTAATCATCCGGCGTGGTGAAGTGTCGCACTGCTCCTTAAATCCCCTGGGCCTTGGTGAGGAGATCAGCTGCAGCTGGAGCTCTCAGACACGCCCACCTGTGAAAACAATGCTCAGAGGAAAAAGCCAGGTTACAGACAGTCAGCTCACCACGGACCATGACACCTCTAGGAAGGCAGAATTCATGGTTCAATCAATTAAAACAAGGGTTCCAGGTCCCAGACCATCACACTACTACCACCATGTTTTATAATGGAGTGATTTTTTTCTGAAATGCTGAGCCACTTATTTTCCCAGGAGCCTTGGGGATCATCTGGAGAACCTTGATAAATGTCAGATAGGCCTTTGATTATTAGGTCAGCATAAGGTTTGGATTTAGAACTCTCAAGGGTGTCCGTTACTTTCATTATTGTAAAAATGCTTATATGATTTTAACCCACAACAGTCCCCCCCCACTTGAGTTTTTTTCTACTATTTCATTCAGGCATGTAAAAAGGGACCATGGGAAAAGAGGCAAAAAACAAAAACAAAGACATTTTTGTCATCAAAACAATTCAAAGGAAGTTCAAACAAAGCAATGTTGAAAACAAATAAACCTTCAACTTGTTTATCCTGAACATCTTTTAATTCATCTTGTTGGTTAAAACACACAAAAAAATCATCAAACACTGCATACCACTGAAATGTTTCTTTTCATTGAGGAATGAAATTAGGTAGAGGACTAGTGGCTCTTTTAAAACACCAACATAAAAGAAAAACAAGGAGAAAAGAGTGGCATCTGTGTCAAGGTTTAACAAACACAGATCCACACTCAAACACCAAACAACATGCACAAGTGGTGTTAAATTGCCTCGGTATATCACATTAACAACATCTGACATGCTGCAGAGCTCAGTTGGGTAATCCAGCGTAAAGGCTTCAGCAGCGTACAGAAAGTGGAGGTACCTTTGGTGGTAAACCCTCAGAGAATTGGGGTCATTATGGAGATGTAGCCGGCAGCTCCACCGGTCACCTCTGTAATGTGGTGAATGACCTCTAAACGCAATCTAGGCAATTAACAGCAAATGAAAACTGTGGAATTTGATTATTCTGATGCCTCTTCACTCAGTGTGTGTGTGTGTGTGTGTGTGTGTGTGTGTGTGTGTGTGTGTGTGTGTGTGTGTCTGTGTGTGTGTGTCTGTGTGTATGTGTGTGTGTGTGTGTGTGTCTGTGTGTGTGTGTCTGTGTGTGTCTGTGTGTATTTTTGGCAGGGAGAAACAAGAAGACGACAGGGCTTCCAGAGCTGTGGAGCACACTGAGGGAAACCTACTTTTGCATCAATTACTGCCGGGGTTTCTGTTCGATTCTTACTGGAGCGATGAGAGAGAGTGTACCGTGATATTATTGGCAGGGTTGGCACAAATTGTGTTTTCCTGGGTCAGTACACTTTGGACCAGTGCAATATTAAACCAGTGTTGGTCTTCAGCGGCTTGTGTCGTCATTAGAGAGAATTCCCTACCAGCTGCAACGATCTGTAACACCAGGATGTTACACTTCACTTTTTCCTCTCTCTGACCTCTTTTATCCTTTTGCAGCTAAGTTATGTCTACTTAAATTTACAGCATTTTTCTTATATATTCATCTTTGTTGAAGCTAAAGCAGCTCTCAGAAAAATTCCTCCTACAGCTCAAGTGGCACCGTCAGTAATCAACACTTAAAATGCTACATCCTGTTTTCACATGAAGCCTCTGAGTAAATAGCTTTAATTAGAGTTACCCAACTAAACGTGAGTGTTCTCATTGGTAGGAGGTGTTTCTTCAGAGTGTTAGTTCATAAAAGTTCTCTACTTGAGCCAAACCTTTTGCTGAGCTTTCTCTACATTAACATGAAATTAGATTTTCAGTCATCTTGCTTTACGTTTTATTAGTTTGGAAAGGAGCTGCACTCAGAAAGAGGGTCAAACGTGCCATCAAATGGACATTCAATGCTAATGTGGTATTTGTCATGCAAACACATCTGTTTAAATTTGCAAAGCCAGAATGCTCTGCTGTGCTGTGAATGTCATATTTTATTATGATTGCTGTGTTTCGTATGAGCAGCAGATTATCTGTGTTGATTGTATGAAATGTGTTTAGAGGGAGTTGTTTTGCATTTTTATGAAGTTACAGCTGGATATAGAGTTTTGAATCGCCAAGAACAATTCTGTTTCGTTAGAGAAGTGGTCTTTAAACATTTAATAACGTGTACCAACTGGGAAATTAATCTGCTCCTCAAGTACCACCACTAGAAAAGAGACACATAAAACGTAAACGGTGAGCTAAACCATCTTTAGCTTACAAACCACCCGACAAGTCAATGCTACAATGGCTAATTTAGAAAAACTAATTGGCTTTAAACATTGTTTTCATGCCTCTTGACAATGTTCGAACATAACATAACCATAAGTATATTGTGGAGATTAAAAAAACAAAAACAAACAAAAAACAAACAAACAAACAAATAAAGTGGTTCTCTTACATCTCACTAAACAGCTATTGGACCATCCAGTTGTCGGTCATACTGAAGCTGCTACACTTTCCTGGGTCCTCCATTCATTGCACCCTCCCGTATTTAACATCAGAACACCACTGGTGTGAGAGGTTTCTTCTCTCAGTAATATCCAGGAAGGAGAAACAGCCGGCTGCTACCACTTCAGCTTTAGGAAAAACTACCAGAATCCCACAAAGAAAAACACCATTTGAAGTCATGAAGAACAGAAAAGGGACCTAGAAAACAACAACTGGTGTTTAGCACTATCTTGGGTCCTTCAGCACTGCAGGTTTCCGGTTCTGGCAGAAGTGTCTCAGGGAAGATACCCGAGAGGAGGGATGAGTGTTCCATGACTGTGTTTGTGTGAAAAACCTAGCTTGTTCTGTAAATTTGCTAAAACAGCTTTAATTTATTATGAACTGAAATGGCCAAAACCAAGGAACACTACACGGCCCAAGAGTTCAGTGAGCCAAACTGTACAATGTTTCAGTCTAGCAGGACTGACAGATTCTGAAGACAGCAAAATAAAAAGAGAAGAAAAATAATTGACTGCATTAACTAATTCACTGCTGTTGATGACAACATTCGTCATTTTAAATCAAACCGTTCACTGCCAGTGATGACCAAAGTCATCATTTGCATTTTGTTACTGTGTGGGCATTGGAACGAGCCCCCGCACCGTGGGAAAAAACATCGCAACTCTAAAGCCGATCTTCATCCGCATGTGTCACACGTCACGTGATCAGGAAGCAGAAAATCCATGTGTTAGGAGATATTTTTGGGCCGCTGCTGTAAAAAACGTGAGGTGTGAAACGAATAAGCTTCTGCCAATCACAAATCAACAATGGATTATGAAAGAACAGATAACGCTCAAAGCACGGATATTCTTCCTGATGCAATACGTGAGTCTACTCTTGGTTTTGGTAGTTTTGGAGTCGACATCATCCTAGCGCGCAATGTTCTGTGGCTTAAAAAAACTGTGAAAATGCAGAAAAACGCTGGCAGCAAAGGGCTTTTCTGATCAGGAAACGGCTGGCAGTGAATGAGTTAACATTTGTTTTATAAGGTTTTGCTCCACTTATGCTAGCCTGTAGCCTCCACTGTTGCTAATGTTGCTAATGCTACTCTTGCATTGTACACTCATCACAAGTCTTTTGAGTTCCTCCAACACATTCTCACACCTGAAATGGCAAAAACTGCTGTAAGTGGCCAAGCATTTGTTTTTGATGCGTTGAGTCCCATCGCGTAAGGAGGCGCCGTGCAGTGCCAGAGCACCGGTTTCTGAAGCCCGTGGGAAAACGCTCATTTCACTCACATTTAACCTCTAACCCAGGGGTGGGCAATTATTTTTTCCATGGGGCCACATGAGAAATAGAAAATATTGTGGAGGGCCAGGCCAAAAGGCTGAAGTCAATTATGCATAATATTAATGGTATTTCTTTATAAAAAGCAGTAAATACCATTGTTTTTTCAAGCTGGTAAGAGTAGACTATATGTTATAAATGAGCAAAAAGGAAAAAGTGAGGTTGGCTTACAAAAATGTGATTTATTCAAATTTCCCAAGGCAATGGTAAACAAAGTGCGCATTTGGTTTTTGTTAAACATTTGTGACTTCTATTAGTTAACAGTTTCAGTCACATTCACTCCAAAACACATTTTGAGTTTCAAATATTGTTGGAAAGAGGTTCTTAGCATTCTACAGACACACAGTATTGTCTGTAAAATAAAATCACTGAAATGTGATCTTGAGAAAGAGGTTTAAAAAAAAAGTGTCCCAGTTCACTGCTAGTTGCCTACATTTGTGGTCCAAACACCTTATTTTGTGTTTTTAAGCGATTTTTTTCTTATTCAATGAGATAAATCTAGTCTCTGCTGGGCTTTAGCGAGTGCATCAAAGTCAGGTTGAATGTCTGAGGTGGAGACGCGAAGCACAGCTGACAAATGATCATCAGTGAGAGAGGATCTTTACCTGGATTTTGTAAACTTCATAATTGAAAATGTTTGTTCACAAATGTAGGTAGAGCCGAAGAGAACCAACATCTTCTGAGCATGTCTCCTCAGGTTTGGAAAGTTCTCCTCCTTAAGAGAAGAGTAGAAATCCAGCAGAGATCCTGAATCTCTGCTTTCAAGTCCCAAACCCTCTTCAGCGCTTTCCCCAGGCTGAGCCATCTGACAGCTGTGTGGAGTCCTCCAAAAGAGCCACAAACTGTCCGTGATTCATTGCCCGCGCCCTGATGAAGTTTATTATTTTAGTAACAACATCAGTAACACGGTTGATTTTTAGCACTGACTTGCACAACACATGTTGGTGTATAATTCGATGCAAAAACACCTATTTTTGATCTGCATCGATTTCTGTCACTTTATCTTGCATACGTTTCTAAAGTCTGACATTTTTCCCTGTAAGATTTGGACAACCGTCTGTTGTGACACCTGACAGTCTCTCCCATTTCAATCCCAGCAGGGTTTCCCTTACATAGGCGTAGCCGTGGCGGCCCGCCACGGCTGAAATCCCACCGCCACGCCTACAACATCCCAAGTTTTATTGATGTTTTTTTTTTTTTTGCGCCGTTTCCCGAAGAAGCAGCGGGAACTACTGTGTTGTTGCTTGTGATCACAGCCGGCAGGTAGCAAGGAGGAGGAGGCACGGCAGGGTGGTTACAGCTATGAGCGTACGGATAAAGCATTTTTGACGAATACGAGCAAGAAACGAGTGTAAAACTCGTAAATATCTGTAATCATGCTGAATGAAATTCTCATTGGGTAACTGACTGTCTTCACGCTCTGTGATTGGCCAGTCAGATAGAGCGCCCGCCCCTCCCTACACACAAAACTGCAGCCGGGAGCTCCGTCAGCTCGGTCCAGGCATCAACGCACACACACAGACAGTAAAGCCGGGCGGACACTGTGTGACTTTTTCACTTTTTTTAGCCGATTTTCCACTCGTGCGAGAATCCACAAGATCGGGGCGAGTTTAGCGTTGAGCGTCGTGTAGTGTACAGGGGGTTACGAGAGGCGATTAACACCACGTGACCAGCTACCGATCAGCAATCGTGAGCTCGCACGGACTTCTGGAGTGTTTGATATTTATCTCGTTCCTCATGAGGGTTGAAGCGGCGCAGCGAGCAGCTGCGACCCAAAAAGTATCAGAACCGCTCACGGCGCATGCGCAATCATGCATCAACTCCGCTCACCCGCTATTTACCTAATAACACACGTTGTTCGTTTTTATTTCTACACGTTTTTTTTACTCACAATGACTGTCAAGGAAGCGTGTTTGTCGTGTTCATGTCAAATTAAACTGATCACAAAACACAGATTTACTTTCTTTATTTCGTTCATCCAACCCCCATAAATCCCTGTGTGTCCTTCTGCAGCACTCCCGAAGGACAACAGGCAAAACAAGACAAAAAAGTCTGACGTGTTGTGTAAAAACTGCTATTTTTAACATATTTTTAGGTCCGACGTGTTGCTACCAGACGTACAGTGAGCACATGGCTCGTGAGATCTACCCTGCGCTGAAGTCGTAGTTTGAGCTGAAGCTGTGTTACAAGTGAAAAAGTCGCACAGTGTCCGCCCAGCTTATTATAATGTTCACTGTAATGCATCTTGATGTTCTTAACAAATAAATCAAATAAAAAATATTGGTCAATAATGCCAAATATGTAAATTTGAGTTTCTGTCATTTTTATACTGGCTTAAAAATACTTCATTAAGTCTACTAAGCAGGGGTGTAGAACGTGTTTAACAGGACCAGCCCAGTAATGATCTTGGACCAAAATAAAGGGGGCAGAAAGTCAAATAAAGGGGGCAAAAGAAGATGTTTTTCCAGACGCCAAGAAAAATTAAATGCCAAATCCACCCTGCAAAGTGTGTCACTGAGAGTTTAAAACAGAAATTATTCTTGTGCAAATATTGGTGTACTCACCTTTAATACTAGTTATTACACTGCAGCAGTCGCTGGATTGGTGCAGTTCAAAGTGGAGCGCATCAAATAAAACAATATTAACATAAAGGTGAGGCGTGTCACCCCCCCCCCCCCCCCCCCCCCCCCACACACACACACACACACACACACACACACACCCCACCCCCCGCCAACACCACCTCCACCACAGCTGGAAAAATTCCTAGGGGAAACACTTCCCAGAGTGTCCATGCACGCATTTACCTCTGTATAAAGATCACTCCCTCTCGTTGTCCCTTTCATCGACCGCATTGCTGCCCGCTCCTCTGTGAGCTCCGTTATCCCCGGACAAATACGAGCAGCTGGGCTGTGTCCCGGACATCACAGCTCTCGTCTAATGAGAAAAAGTCAAAACTTGCCACTTCACGTTGCAGCTGAAGCTCCAGGTTCCCCGCAATGTCCTCGATCCTCCTGGTCACGGTTCGCCTGGACAGGGGGATTTGCTCAAATGCGCCTTTATTTCAGGGCATATTAGTGCTGCGGAGTCCACCATGCACTCTTTGACAAACTCTCCCTCTGAAAACGGCTTGCTGTTTTTAGCTATTTTGTGGGATTTCACAAAGCTGGTCCTGGTTGCTGCATCCCTGGATGTGTGAAGCTTAGTAAAACAGCCTTGCTGCTTTTGCAACTTTGCTAGCAAAGCTTCGGATGTCCGTGCCCTCTCAGCATCAGACAAATTCTTGTATTTTTCCGAGTGTTTCTTGTCGTAATGCCGACTCAAATTGTAGTCCTTAAACACGGCAATCTCCTCCCCGCAAACCAAACACACGGCTTTACCTCCGACTTCAGTAAAAAAATACTTAGCAGTCCAATTTTTGTTGAAAATCCTGCATTCGGCATCTTTTTTTTTTTTTTTTTTTTTTTTTTTTTTTTTTTTTTTTTTGCATGAGCGGACATTTCTCGGGCTACAATCACCATGTCAACCGCGGGCACTTGTTGCTATACGTATTGCGTCATTGTGCACGTAAAAAACAACTTCAAAATAAAAGCAATGCAGCCTTAGCCCATGCATGAGGTAAAATGAGAAAATACATTTATTTTGTAATTTCCAATTAACCTTACGCGGGCCGGTCAAAGTCAACCAAAGGGCCGCATGTGGCCCGCGGGCCGTAAAATGCCCAGGTCTGCTCTAACCTCTTGCTATTTAACCTTCCCCTCACCCCCATCCTAACTCTTACCCAGTTTCTCATTCTAAACTTCCTGTTAACCGTGTTTGAGACGGACGATACAACTAGAAACAAAGTTTTGCATGTGCAAGTGGGTTAAGGTGTAGCGTTATGAATATGCCATTTCTGCCCTTAACAGCTGCCCTTTGACACAGTGACAGTGTGCATAAGTTGCCAAGGTCGTGCGCCTGTTCCTGGTGTTTACATTCCAGCAAAGAAGACAGAAGGACGAAGAATGCTTTTCATTAGTAATCAAAGAACTTTATTTCTAATAAAGCTAATCAAACAACTGTTGGTCAATAATAATCAGGTGACCGATCTGTGAAATCACAATGTTATGATTTATGTGTTTAATGAATAACAGGACTTGGGGCTAACTGAGCTAGACATCCTGATCCACATAAGGTAAACACATGACACATTGTTCACTCATCCAATCAGAACTTCCATTCTGTTGCCGGGGCAGAGTTCTGTGGTGTTTAGTTAATCCGTTCACTCCGATTCGCTAAGAATCCAAAACATCTAAGCTTAATAAAACATAACAACGCCATTTTAATTCAGTTCCATCACGAGTTTCAACGTAGTTCCAACGTGAGTTCAACCAGCTCTCAAATCCATCTGATGTCCATCATCGCTAAGTGAAGTACAGACTGGCCAGCTGTATTTTCTACTTTTAAACTGAGAACTGTCAAGCTGGAAAACTCTGTCATTTTATCAACAAGACGACGGTTCCTTCAGAATAAAAGCTGAACTCTATGACCCAATAAGGGGGGTCTCTACGGGACGCTGAAACCTGCCGTTGTACCGGGAGACTATCCATAGACTGGTTTGTCATGCTGTCGACGCTGTTTCACCAGTTCCAGCACAAGGAGGGTCGAGGACCTGGCATCCGGATCTAACACGGGGGTCTCCGCACGGTACGTAGATCGGCACAGATTGCGCCTCATGTCTTCCTCCTTAAGTCCATTGTCGGTCAGTTAGGGCACATAACACCTTGCCTCAGACTCGCTTCCACCAGATGGAGATTCTGAACTGACACACACACACCAACACTTCAGCTTACATTCATCTGCATCCATCATTAGAGAGTTAGTCCTGGTAATTGTTTCGAATAATTATAAAATAAATATTCTTAAACGTCCCATCTCTCCCTCTTCTTGTCTCTAATTCAATACAAGGTGTTTGAATAAAATTCCCTGTGGTAAAAACAACCTTTTCTGATTCTAAGGGCCCGGTCCAAAGATTAATGATCCAGCTCAGGTTTGAATCAGTGATATCTCTGAACCTTAATAAAAGTGTAAGAATATATCAACTATATTCCGCTACAAAGGTTATGATGGGAGTGAGGGGATGGTTAGATAGCAAGAGGGTAAAGATTTTAATTATTTCATTGTTATTTAAAAACATAACTTTTTCTTATGTAAACAAATTTCTTCATCAGAGATTGCAATGCTCTTTACACGTGTAATTCATGGAAAATTTAGCTACCCCTGACCAGTAGTTTCAAGTCACAACTTTTCTTATAACCTGGTGTTTTATATCATCAAACCCATTTAAGAAACCTCAACGTTAAGATAAAGTAGTAATTACACGCTGAGTGTGTTTATGTGAGAAGAGTAGATTTGAAAACAATTTGTGGAATCAGGTTTTGGTACAAAAAGGTGCTTTTAATGTGAAACACTGTCCAAATCAGGCAGAGTCTTCAAACTGTATTTGTTCAATTTTTACAACATTTGCATCCATAAAATCCTTCATATGCCAAGGCACACATTTTCCAGTCTGTTGCCTTTTCAGATTAAGACTAGAAAACGTTCTATTTTACATAGTTTTTGTCTTTGCTTCCAGAAACATTCAACACTATCCTTTGAATTGGAAATGACTAATACCCATGCTTTGTAGCATTGCAAACACAAAAGCTTATTTAATTTGATTGTTCTTGCAAAAACAGAGAATGGGTTAATTTTAGTAGACATTAAGGAGTGGAATTGTTTTCAAAGACTCTAGAACCTAAAACAATTAACAGAAACCAGAAACTGCCTAAATAAATGACTGCAGTTTAACTGTATTAGTTATGTTAAAATGTGCACTCACAGTGAAATATTGTGCAGTTTAAATTGATATATTCCTTTAATAAAGTGTGGGTTTTACATTGTAATTAAAAGTTTGCTTCAGAATACATTATGCTGGATTTAAATGAATTAACCTAGAACCACAGGGCTGTAGGTAAAAATATTGGATCGACAATTACATTTTTGTTGTCTCCATCTCTCTAAGTCAGATAAATTTAGTTTACTGAGTGTCATGCTGTTTAGCTAATGGCAGACATCGAAATCATGTGATTAAGCGGCCAGACTGATGAACTCTTATGCTGTAGCTCAAAACCATACCAACCTAAAAGCTGCTGCTTCTCATCACACCCTCTGCAGCTGACCCTTGTATGACCCACTTCACCCCAAAGGGTGAAAATTACTGTTAAAAAAACTCTGAACGATAAAAAGAAAAGCAAAATTTCACCATTGAGCGTAATGTCTGCTCCGCATCTCCTGATGGCTGGATCAGAATTGAGAGGCAGAGACCCATAAATCAATCCACTGGGGACTGGTGCCTCAAGACAATACTTTCATGGAACGCTGCAGCCACAGAGCTAAATTGGTTGGATAAAGAGAAAGGCACGAGGAAAACTCAATATTTTTCTTGTAGCCTGGAGTCATAGCAGTGACAACGACACAAGCTTGTGGTGGATAAAACCGCTTTGAGTTGATGTTCAATAAGGAAACAGGCCTTAAAATTCAAATGAGAATTATTCAGACGTCGCCCTGCTGGGCTGGCTTCCCATGAGGTGATCTGCCATGAGAAGATTTTGCTCTTAGACAGGAAATACATCAAATTTAGCCATAGCATCGATCCTGCAGATACATTCTGACATTTACAAAAAAAAAAACATTTAAATATTTAAAGATTTTGATCACTGATGTGTCAATTAGTTTTGTGTTTCAGCGTCTAATGAATGTGTCGTTATTTCTTCCTACATAAACAGAACTTGACACCGTAAGAGAACAAAAAGCCAGAGTTAGTTATGTCTGTTGTTGTGTTTTTCTTTCTTATCTAATGAATAATCTGATGGTACTGTCTACTCTGTTGTCTTTTCTGTCCAAAAACATATTTGTCAAGTTGAAACAGCACCTCGTTCTATTTTGTCTAGTCTTAGCCCTTAAGCTAGCTGCTATTGGAAGGGTGATCTCAGTATCAGCCAATCATGAAGAGCTTAAATGTACGCCCACCAATGGTGGGCACCCCTGTGGGTATATGAGTGGAGCGACTCCACTGTTCGCCTCCGTTATCTCTTCAAGCTAAGCTTAAGAGCTTCCTTTAAAGAGCAATTATCCAAGAAGCATTCAACTCACCTACAATGTCGAGCGACGCCAGGACCTGCCCGGCCTGCCAGACGGGCTCCATCTCCAGCGGCGACCTGCACGCCAAGTGTGAGGTCTGTCTCGGGGCTCATCACGCTGGCCTGGCCTTGACCCCCCAGGCCTCGTGCCCGTTTTGTGCCGCTCTGACCATGGCTGAAAAGATCCGCTGGGTCGAGTACTTCACCCCCGCCACCAACGAGGAGTTTCCGGTGGCTGAAACGTACTCGCTGGACAAGGCCTTACAGTTCTTCAACGTTGGCCAGGAGCCGGCTGGCTTTAACCGACTGGACGATGGCATCGACAGTGAGGAGTACGACGAGGCTGGCTGCTATATTCCTTCTTCCCTCCTGGACAACACGGAGGTCGACGAGCCTCCCTTAGCGGGTCCTTCTGCTCCAGTGTCTTCTCGCTCCTCCCTGCCAGCAGTTAGAGCACTGCTCCAGGAGCTGCCTGCCATCATCTCCGCGGCTGTGGTCTGCAAGGGGCTTGCCGTGCCAGAACCGGCTCCGCCTGAAGCACATGATTTGGCGGGAATTTTCAGGGCAAAACAGACGCGCTGTCCAGACCCCATCTGGCCGCGCTTCCCCGCTGCCATGAGCTGCTGGTCCGCCTCCTTCTCCGAACCTGCTAAGCTCAAGGCGCCAATTTCCACATATGCGCCCATTACCAAGGTCGAGGGCTTCTCCGACCAAGGCTGGCCTTCCGTTCCTCCACTGGAGCCGGACTAGGCCTCGCTGTTTGGCGCCAAGAACCACCTCGCTGGCCCGCCAGCAGTTCCCGCTTCTAAGCATGACCAGCTGCTGACGCGGCTCACCGCTCGCGCACACCAGTGCGCCTTCCAGACCGGCGCTGCAGGAAATAACATGACCTTCTGGCCTTTGGCGTTTCCAAAATGGTGGAAGAGCTCGACGCTCCTGATGAGTCAAAAACCATCATTACTAAAACTGCTGATGCCATTCTCAATCTGTGCGCTGCTGTACTCACCGGTTCTGCTCGCATTGCTGCCTGGCAGACCCTTATCCAGTGGGCCTTGTGGCTCAAGGCCCTGCCCTCCATTCCTGAACACCTGCACAGGGAGATGCTGGAAGGCCCCATCACCTCTGACGTTCTGTTTGGTCCCCATCTTAGGAGCGTCATCGAGAGGGCTCAGAAGACAGCTGAACTGTCAGCCACGGTGCGAGACCTGGTCCACCCTCGGTCAGCCTCACACTCCGGACATTCCTCCAGAGGATGGGACGAATGGCGCGGAAACTTCAGGCGCCCAGCTGCACCACCCGCCCCATGGAGCCGGCCTCCCGCTTCGGCTCCACTTCAGCGGGACCAGAGAGTTGGCGGCCAACGGTTTTGAAAGAACCAGCAGACACAGTCTTGGCAGTCACAGTCGCAGGAACTTCGCCGAAAGCAACTGTAACCCAGAAGCTAGAACCTTAATGAGGTATTAACTAATTGGCTTACTAATATGATCCATCCTCAATTTAGATAAAATATAAAATATAAATTAAGGAAATTAACAATACTAATTAATAGATATCTAATTAACTAATAGATAATTTCATAATGAATTATTGGAAGGGTGAATAACTAAAATAACGAGTTTAATATTAAACATCGGTTAAAACAAGAATCTTGAACATCACTAACAGAAACAGAAGAGGAAAGCTGTATACTATTGGTCCAGGTGGGAATCTGAAATTTCATTGGCTGAGAGAAATAAGTCCCGCCTCCGCGAAATAAAACCGTGCGACGCAGCTGAGCGAGAGGAGAGACAAACGGCTGTGCAGCACGCAGATACAGAAAGCAAAGACTGAGCGGTTAGAGAGAGAGAGAGAGAGAAAAAAAACAACGGTCGAGGCCGTGAAGAACCCTGATTTGGGTGCCGCATAGATAGAGGGAGAGGCGGACTTGACTCCTTCTAATAAGAGCTAGGAACTTGGAACCAACGCGGTGAGTAAAGAAAAAAGAAGAGAAAAAGCTAACGATGCAACTTAAAAAAAAAAGGAAACTTAAATAGCTTATCAAATTAATTCCATTCTTATAGATTTGTGTGGAGACGACAGAGTGAACCAATCCTCTGTAGGAGGGAACCGTTGGAGCGCGTTGGTGAGTGAATGAGATTAAATTCAGTAAATTATTAAATTCAAAAAGCTAATTACAGCAACCGAGGTGACAGCAGTGGGCTGCTAGACGTTAGATCCCAGGAGTTAACATCTCAAACTACCAGTTAACGGTGGTAGGGCATATAGGAGTTAACGGCTCAAACCGCCAGTTAACGGCGGTAGGGCATATGGGATTCCCAGGAGTTAACGGCTCAAACCGCCAGTTAATGGTGGTACGGCCTAGATGTACAAGGTCCTCAGGGGCGTTATAGCTAACGCCATAGAATTAGCAATGCGTCCCTTAACCAAACATTTAATAATAAAAAAAATAGATAAATAAAAATAAATAAAAGCTAACTGATTAGGGAGGAATTATTTTACAAAGGTGGACCAAAGGACCAGAATTTATATTTTGTTGAATTTTGTTATAGAACATTTTATTTATTTATTTATTTGTTTGTTTGTTTATTTATTTATTTATTTATTGTGTTACAGATATACAAGGTGTCACAATGCTGTATAGAAACACAACTAAATGTATCCTTGTTGTCATGAATGTATTTCTTGTCGAATAGTGTAGAGTAATAGAATCTAACTGAGCCTATTGAGCTGAACAATTGTTGTCATATGTAATTATATTTCCAGAGCTACTGAGAATTATTTTAATAGACAATCAAATTGATGTTATGTTAGTTGAACTGTGAACCCAAACATGATTGGCTATGCCAATAGAGTGAAGCATTTGTTTAAGTCTGTAAGACTTTATGCTGTGATGTGACGAGAAGGGTCGATGCCAACTTGCTAACAGTCCTGTTGTTTACAGGCTGGGTTTTTTTTTCCTTGGGTTTGATCCCGACTCCTATGATCACTCACTTGGAACGAGAACTGGATTTCTTCCTGACGAGGGAGATGGCGAGCCTTAACCACTGAACGAACCAGGACATCTCAAGTAACTGAAGAGCAGACTGCTCTCTTCTGTGAACAATCTCAACGGTGTGGTAGGAAAAAATCGCACCACCGGACTCTGACTTTCACCCCAAGCGTGGGGATTTGACTTGACGCCGGCTGACTTGTGACTCATATGATCAAATCTCATACCGACCATTTTACTATTGTCGATTGTTTTCATCTGTTTTTGTGTGTTATCTTTATGTGTTATATTTCCCATTTTTATTAAAATTTAGTATATAAACCGTTTCATGCTATACCCGTGACTCCAGTCATTCTTAAACAACCTCCAATTCTCCCCGAACCTAATTATTGGCCCATTTGTTTATTTTTTCTTTTAATTATCTTATTGTATCCTGTAATCCGGTTACATAAAACTTGGCGAGCCAGCCAGGAGAATTGTAGAGTTGTTACCTTAGCTAACCATTGACTGACATCATAAGAGTGCCTGGAGGTCACAGTGGTTTGCCATTTTGGCATTATTGGTACTTTTGAGTGTTTTAAAATGGAAGTTGTGAAAACAGAAAAGGTCAAAGTTTCAAATGCTGTTTTAATCAGTGGGTTAACTGATACAGACCTTGATAACGAAGTCTTTGGGTTTATGGAAGGATTCGGACCAGTTAACAGGCGCATTAAGTTACCAAACTGTGATCAGATTATTGTGGAGTTTCAACATGAAGCCACTGTTAAGGAATTAAAGAAACAATGTTTACCCTATGACAAACCTTGTACTAGGAACCCAGATGTTTTCTTCCATATTCAAGACCTAGCCAGCGCGTACAGTCTAGAAACTAGCACATCTGCCACTGATGCCTATCTGTCAGAGCTCAGGGACATAGCTGCGCGTAGCAATCAATCATTTAAAGACCTTCTAATGGAGGAACTGGCAAAAATTGGGGAATCTTTAGGAAGGGATACCCATGCATCTGAACCAGTCACTGAACCAGAGCCAATGCTCCATAGTGACCAAGTTACATATTCCCTGCCTTTAACACCAGAAGTTAACTATATGAACAACTCAAAGGACAATTGTCCACCTACAGAGACTGGAAAACAAAACCCTTGCATTCCACCAAATCTTTTAAACACACCTGAGGTTCAGCGAGTTATTGTGGAACACATTGTTAAAAGCAGTGAGGTTATCCCTCCGCCTACTTCACAATACAGACTAAAACCGTTCTCAGGGCGAGTTCCACACCCTTCTTTTGAAACTGACTATGATACTTGGCGTAGTAGTGTAGTGTTATGCATAAATGATCCTTCACTCACCAAGTCCCAAATTGTACGAAGAATCGTGGAGAGTCTGTCAGCCCCAGCAGCGAGCATCGTTAAAGCTCTTAGTCCAAAATCCGACCCGGAAACGTACCTTGAACATCTCGATTCAGCTTACGCAGCTGTCGAAGACGGCGACGAGCTCTTTGCTCGCTTCTTAAACACAAACCAGGACAGTGGTGAAAAACCTTCCGATTACTTTCAGAGGTTATACACCTTGTTAAACCTAGTTATTCAGAGGAATGGAATTTCCTCCAGTGACGCCGACCAGCAGCTGCTCAAGCAGTTTTGCAGAGGCTGTTGGGACAGCTCGCTGATTTCAAACCTGCAACTCGAACAAAAGAAAGACAACCCGCCTCATTTTACAGCACTTCTCCTCAAACTGCGCACTGAAGAAGACAAACAGGCTACTAAAGCAGCACGCATGAAACAACACTTAGGGGCACAACGAACTAGAGTGTATTCAAATGTGCAAACAACATGCTCTCAGAGTAAAAACACTTGTGAACTGGAAATAGATGATAACTGTGATGACTTACGCAAACAAATCGCTGAGCTCAGGAGCCAAATTGCACAGCTTAAGGTTAACAACACAGATAAAAAGGCAAAGAAAACTCAAAAAGAGTCAAAACCCCGTGTGGGGACTAAAATTCCAGATGAGCCCAAACAGATTCAGCAGATAACAGCAGTGGTGCCCAGACCAAAGCCTGGATACTGTTTTAAGTGCGGAGAAGATGGGCACATAGCTTCTAGCTGTAGCAACGAGCCAAATCCAGCACTAGTTGCAACTAAAAGACTTGCTCTTAGACAGAAGCAGCGCGAGTGGGAGATGTCAAAGCCAATTGCTCAGTCTCCTCCTTTAAACCGGTAGAAGCTCCTATCGTGGGACAGATAGGTGCTAAAGTAGAACCAAGTCCCTCTAAGGAAAGGACAGAGAGACTTTTTTGCAAGCCAGTTCATGCTCATTCAGTGCCAAAACTTCCCAAAAGATTAGTGGGTGGGCGATGCACAGCTACAGTCTCAGTTAACAGTGTTGAATGTAATTGTTTGCTGGATTCAGGGTCCCAGGTAACCACCATTGCCAATTCTTTTTACCAAGAACACTTACCTGACCTCTCAATTAAACCCATCAGTAATCTGTTAGAAGTCGAGGGCGCAAACGGTCAAGCAGTTCCTTATTTAGGATACATAGAGATAAGTGTCACATTTCCAAAAGAGCTCGATCAGTCTGGACTTGAGTTACCTACCCTTGCGTTAGTGGTTCCGGATATAAGCTCAAACTCTGATACACCACTACTCATTGGCACAAACACACTCGATCCTTTGTATGAGCAATTGTCTGCCAATAACTTACCTGATTCCAGGGCACTCTCTTATGGGTACCAACACGTGCTAAAAGCCTTAGCAGTCAGAAAAAAACAAAGCAAAGATGGACGAGTTGGTGTGGTGAAGCTTCGAGGGAGAACCCAAGAAGTTCTCCCTGCAAATAAAAAACTGTTACTAGAAGGGTTTATGCAACCCAGCCAAAACAAGCATGAGCCTTATGCACTCATTGAACAACCCACCAATGGTTCTCTACCAGGGGGTATAATTGTAGACTGTTGCCTCATTTCCTTACCTTCACATGGTCCATACAAAGTACCTGTTGTACTAAGAAACGAAACTAACCATGACATCACATTACCCACTAACTGTGTGATCGCTGAGTTAGTTAAAGCCGATCGTGTTATGCCATATCCAGAACCTGACAAAAGTGATCAGAAAGTACTTGCGGCGTGTAGTTCGCAGCAACAGACTTCACCTTCAAACCCTCCTCTCAGTTTTGACTTCGGTACTTCGCCCTTGTCCGAAGAATGGAAAGGGAGGATCACCAACAAACTTAACACTTACTCCGATGTGTTTTCGCACCACGATCTTGATTTTGGTCATACACAACAGATAAGACATCACATCAACTTAAAAGACGAGACCCCATTCAAACAGAAATCTCGGCCGATCCATCCACATGATTATGAAGCCGTGAGAAAACATTTGGAAGCCCTCTTGGAAACCGGTATAATAAGAGAGTCGGAGTCTCCATTTGCCTCACCAATAGTGGTAGTTCGGAAAAAGAATGGTGAGGTACGTCTATGTATAGACTATAGAAAGCTTAATCTGCAAACCATTCGCGACGCATATGCCCTGCCTAACTTGGAGGAGTCCTTTTCTGCTCTCGCTGGATCACAGTGGTTTTCTGTGATGGACCTCAAGTCAGGTTACTATCAAATAGAGATGTGTGAAAAGGATAAACCTAAAACTGCTTTTGTTTGCCCGTTTGGGTTTTATGAATTTAACCGTATGCCACAAGGAATAACAAATGCTCCAAGCACTTTCCAACGGGTTATGGAAAAGTGTATGAAGGACATTAATCTGAAGGAAGTGTTAGTTTTCCTAGACGACTTGATCGTCTTTTCCAACTCCTTGGAAGAACACGAAACCAGACTTTCTCACGTTCTTCAACGGCTTAGAGAATACGGACTCAAGCTATCACCAGATAAGTGTCGTTTTTTCCAGACATCTGTGCGTTATCTTGGACATATAGTATCTCGAGATGGCATAAAAACCGATCCAGATAAGGTGGAAGCACTCAAAACATGGCCGAAGCCTCAGACTTTGAAGGAACTCCAATCTTTCTTAGGATTTACCGGTTATTACCGACGCTTCGTTAAAGATTACTCAAATATTGTCAAGCCACTAACATCTCTCACGGCTGGTTATCCACCCAAACGGAAAAACTTTAAAACACCACCATGTAGATCAAAGTACTTGAACCCCAAAGAACCCTTTGGGAATCGTTGGAGCCAAGACTGTGAGAAGTCCTTTCAAACTATTATTGAAAAACTTACCACTTCGCCAGTTCTTGGCTACGCTGACGCAAAACTCCCATATCTAGTACACACAGATGCTAGTACGACCGGACTCGGTGCAGCGCTATACCAAGTGCAAAACGGTGTCACACAGGTAATCGCTTATGCAAGTCGCGGTTTAAGCTCTAGTGAAACTAGGTACCCTGCGCACAAGTTGGAGTTTCTAGCCTTAAAGTGGGCCATAACAGATAAGTTTCATGACTATTTGTATGGGAACACATTCACTGTCATTACTGATAATAATCCGTTAACTTACCTCTTAACAACGGCAAAACTCGATGCAACGAGCTATCGTTGGCTAGCTGCGTTGTCCACCTATAATTTTGACATCAGATACCGTGCAGGTACACAGAACGTTGACGCGGATGGCCTGTCTAGGAGGCTGCATGATAAACCTGAAGACAACTCAAAATTCACTGAGGAATGCCAACGACTAGATGAGTTCCGATCTCATCTTTTATCCTCTGTCAAAGAAGTCGAGCTTCAACTTCAAGCCGAAGCAGTGAAGGCAACATGCCAAAAGCACATGGTCTTGGATGAGACTGATTCTCCTTGTGGTTTAGTTCAGTCACTTGCCATGTCTGCAGCGGCCATTCCAGACCTATTCCAGTTGGAAGACAATAGTGACAGTTTCTTTGCTGTGCCCAAGTATAACCATGCTGACCTTGTCTCCTTGCAGAGGAAAGATCCAACCATTGGCCGAGTCATTCAGCTGCTTATGACTGACAATAAACCGCCAACTGATACTATTGCAGAACCCCCGGTGGTTCTTAACCTTTTGAGAGAGTGGAAACGGTTTGAGTTTCAAAATGATTTACTGTACCGGAGACGCCAATTAGGACCAGAGACATCATTGCAGTTAGTCTTGCCTGATTCATTACGTTCAACAGTCATGCAAAGCCTACATGATGATATGGGGCATCTTGGGGTTGAACGTACGACAGATCTCATTCGGTCCCGTTTTTACTGGCCAAGAATGGCTAGTGATATCGAAATCAAAGTTAAAACTTGCGAAAGATGTATCCGTCGGAAGGCCCTCCCTGACAAAGCTGCTCCAATGGTGAGTATTACCACCACCAGACCTATGGAGTTAGTTTGCATGGATTTTCTCTCCATAGAACCAGACAGTAAGAACACTAAAGATGTCTTAGTGATTACAGACCATTTTACAAAGTATGCAGTGTCCATCCCAACCAAAGATCAGAAAGCCACCACCGTCGCGAAGAACCTGTGGGAACATTTTTTAGTCCACTACGGGTTTCCTGAGCGTCTTCATAGTGATCAGGGACGGGATTTCGAATCACGTACAATCAAGGAACTTTGTTCTTTACTTGGTATCCGTAAAGTCAGAACGAGCCCTTATCACCCTCGTGGCAACCCCGTTGAACGGTACAATCGTACATTACTCAGCATGTTGGGAACTTTACAAGCCACTGAGAAACATCACTGGCGCGATTTTGTAAAACCACTTACTCACTCGTACAATTGTACAAAAAATGACGTGACGGGATACTCTCCCTACGAGCTAATGTTCGGTAGGCAGCCTCGGTTGCCTATAGATATTGCCTTTGGGTTACCGCATTTGAACAAGCCCTCTATAACTCATTCTCAGTATGTTAAAGAACTGAAGAGTCATCTGGAACAGAGTTATGACATTGTCATAAAAAACTCTCAAAAAACAGCGAGGAAGAACAAAGAACGGTTCGACAGAAACATTCGCGAGTCCACACTAGGTGTGGGAGATCGTGTTTTAGTCCGAAATCTTCGCTTAAGAGAAAAGCATAAATTAGCAGACAAATGGGAGCAAACAGTGTATATAGTTCTCAAACAGATGGAAAACTTGCCAGTATACACTGTAAAACCAGAGAACGGAGAAGGACCCAACAGAACACTCCACAGAGATCTTTTACTGCCTTGTGGTTTTCTCTCTTCATTAGAAAATGAAACAGAACGCGTTACGAAACCTAGCAGACCTCATACAAGACAGAGTTCAGCCTTAGAACCTGACCCAGATGAGCCACTTGACGAAGAGGTAGATGAGTTTTATTACTCTGATCTTCCACAAGTGCTAAACCGACCATCCTATCAAATAGCGGTCACCTTGCCAAATAGGGAACTCATAGCAGATTCAGGACCGGTAAATAATATTCAACAACAAAACACACTATCCTTACACACAGGGGATCGCAAGGAACCAACCTTAACTGGTAGTGAAAATGCTGAATTGTCCTTACTTGACAAAGGCATCAACACCGAAACATTCTTACCTGACAGAATGAGTGAAACTGCGACATTCTTACCTGAAAGAGTGAAAGAAGCAGCAACATACTTACCTGAAAAAACGAAAAAAAACGAAGTATACTTACCTGACGTAGAAACGGGGGATGAAACTAACACAAACCTACCTCAATTGGATGGTGTCCTAAAGTCGCAGCAACGTGATGTAAGTTTTGAACCCATCATACACGATCAGACACATACATCTGAAAAGACCAAAGTCTTAGAGAATAGCTCATCAGCTCTGTCGGAAACAGAGAGCTCACTTCGTCCTGTCTCAGTTGAGAATCAAACCGAAACGGATGAGCATGATACTGTGCAACCAGAGATGTATGTCAGGAGATCTGAACGAAGTAGTCAGCCTCCTCAAAGACTAACTTACTCTCAATTGGGCAATCCACTAGTGACCGTAGTTAGGTCCCTTTTCCAAGGACTTAATAAAGCTTTTATTGACTCTCTTACTCAAGAAGTTGTGTACCCCGTAGAAACAATGCACAGGGACGTGCATGATATTTAATGGGGGAGGATGTAACCCAGAAGCTAGAACCTTAATGAGGTATTAACTAATTGGCTTACTAATATGATCCATCCTCAATTTAGATAAAATATAAAATATAAATTAAGGAAATTAACAATACTAATTAATAGATATCTAATTAACTAATAGATAATTTCATAATGAATTATTGGAAGGGTGAATAACTAAAATAACGAGTTTAATATTAAACATCGGTTAAAACAAGAATCTTGAACATCACTAACAGAAACAGAAGAGGAAAGCTGTATACTATTGGTCCAGGTGGGAATCTGAAATTTCATTGGCTGAGAGAAATAAGTCCCGCCTCCGCGAAATAAAACCGTGCGACGCAGCTGAGCGAGAGGAGAGACAAACGGCTGTGCAGCACGCAGATACAGAAAGCAAAGACTGAGCGGTTAGAGAGAGAGAGAGAGAGAAAAAAAACAACGGTCGAGGCCGTGAAGAACCCTGATTTGGGTGCCGCATAGATAGAGGGAGAGGCGGACTTGACTCCTTCTAATAAGAGCTAGGAACTTGGAACCAACGCGGTGAGTAAAGAAAAAAGAAGAGAAAAAGCTAACGATGCAACTTAAAAAAAAAAGGAAACTTAAATAGCTTATCAAATTAATTCCATTCTTATAGATTTGTGTGGAGACGACAGAGTGAACCAATCCTCTGTAGGAGGGAACCGTTGGAGCGCGTTGGTGAGTGAATGAGATTAAATTCAGTAAATTATTAAATTCAAAAAGCTAATTACAGCAACCGAGGTGACAGCAGTGGGCTGCTAGACGTTAGATCCCAGGAGTTAACATCTCAAACTACCAGTTAACGGTGGTAGGGCATATAGGAGTTAACGGCTCAAACCGCCAGTTAACGGCGGTAGGGCATATGGGATTCCCAGGAGTTAACGGCTCAAACCGCCAGTTAATGGTGGTACGGCCTAGATGTACAAGGTCCTCAGGGGCGTTATAGCTAACGCCATAGAATTAGCAATGCGTCCCTTAACCAAACATTTAATAATAAAAAAAATAGATAAATAAAAATAAATAAAAGCTAACTGATTAGGGAGGAATTATTTTACAAAGGTGGACCAAAGGACCAGAATTTATATTTTGTTGAATTTTGTTATAGAACATTTTATTTATTTATTTATTTATTTATTTGTTTGTTTGTTTATTTATTTATTTATTTATTTATTGTGTTACAGATATACAAGGTGTCACAATGCTGTATAGAAACACAACTAAATGTATCCTTGTTGTCATGAATGTATTTCTTGTCGAATAGTGTAGAGTAATAGAATCTAACTGAGCCTATTGAGCTGAACAATTGTTGTCATATGTAATTATATTTCCAGAGCTACTGAGAATTATTTTAATAGACAATCAAATTGATGTTATGTTAGTTGAACTGTGAACCCAAACATGATTGGCTATGCCAATAGAGTGAAGCATTTGTTTAAGTCTGTAAGACTTTATGCTGTGATGTGACGAGAAGGGTCGATGCCAACTTGCTAACAGTCCTGTTGTTTACAGGCTGGGTTTTTTTTTCCTTGGGTTTGATCCCGACTCCTATGATCACTCACTTGGAACGAGAACTGGATTTCTTCCTGACGAGGGAGATGGCGAGCCTTAACCACTGAACGAACCAGGACATCTCAAGTAACTGAAGAGCAGACTGCTCTCTTCTGTGAACAATCTCAACGGTGTGGTAGGAAAAAATCGCACCACCGGACTCTGACTTTCACCCCAAGCGTGGGGATTTGACTTGACGCCGGCTGACTTGTGACTCATATGATCAAATCTCATACCGACCATTTTACTATTGTCGATTGTTTTCATCTGTTTTTGTGTGTTATCTTTATGTGTTATATTTCCCATTTTTATTAAAATTTAGTATATAAACCGTTTCATGCTATACCCGTGACTCCAGTCATTCTTAAACAACCTCCAATTCTCCCCGAACCTAATTATTGGCCCATTTGTTTATTTTTTCTTTTAATTATCTTATTGTATCCTGTAATCCGGTTACATAAAACCATGAAAATGACTCGTTGGGGGGAATGTGTGTGCTTATGACTGTAATGTTAACTCTGTGAATGATGTTGGTTTTGAAATAAAACCCAAAAAACATCACTTAGAGAGCACAATCCTACAGTCCTCTGCAGAATCCTCTGCCGAATCCTCACACATGTTCCCCACACCAAGCACTGCGACACATCTGCATGTTCCCACAGTCAGTCATATTACACGGCCAGCTGTATGGGTGCGCTCCATTTGCGCACCGGCCTTAGCTTCCAGCCAGGCCCAACACATTCCGCTTCCCCCACAACGTTGGGTGGGACGGGATGTCATGGCGCTGTCGCAACCACGCGCAGCGACACAGTGCGCGGCTCCATCCGCTGGCACTTTGTCGTCCCCGTGCACGGGCCCGGCTCCCACTCATCCTTTAACTTTGGACTCCACGCTCCGCGGTGCGGATCAGCCTCTTCCAGCTGTTTCACACTCGCCCTTTCGAGCGCAGCCCTCCATGGGTCGCTCCCAGTTCTCTGGTGCGAGCGACGGCGGTAAGGGCGTGAACCCAGTCCTCAGACGTCGTTCACGTGACCTCGAACACGCGTCCGCCGTTGGAACGCA
The DNA here is from genome assembly GCF_043380555.1 of Nothobranchius furzeri. Taxonomy (NCBI): domain Eukaryota; kingdom Metazoa; phylum Chordata; class Actinopteri; order Cyprinodontiformes; family Nothobranchiidae; genus Nothobranchius; species Nothobranchius furzeri. The sequence continues at coordinate 71,093,799 of NC_091741.1, read as the reverse complement.
CGCAAGAATGGTGCTGCCTTTGTCTCATGAGCAAATGGATATCGGAGGCCATTCATTGCGGTCACACACTCCATTTTCAGTCCGCTCCTCCTCCCTTCAACGGGATTGTGGAGATGGCGTTCACATCACAGGAACAATCTCAGGCCCTGGAGCTGGAGCTGCGGGAACTTCTGTCCAAGGACGCCATTTCCCATGTCCCTCGCGGACAAGAGCTCTCAGGCTTCTACTCCCGCTACTTCGTAGTACCGAAGAAGTCGGGAGGAATGAGACCAATTCTCGACCTTTCCCTGTTCAACTGCTCTATAGAAGTGATGCATTTCCGCATGTTAACAATGAGGCAAGTCCTAGAATACGTGCGCTCCTGGGACTGGTTCACGTCAATAGACCTGAAAGATGCATACTTCCACATCCCAGTAATTCCCAAACACCGGAAGTTCCTGCACTTTTCATTCAAGGGAGTTCAATAGCAGTTCAGTCATCTCCCTTTCGGCTACTCGCTAGCCCCGTGCACCTTCTCCAAATGTCTGGAGACAGCCCTGCAGCCATTGTGCACGGCGGGAATGAGGTTTTTATTTTACCTGGGTGATCTGCTCCTATGTGCCCGGTCCAAGGACGAGGCGTCAGAGCAAAGCAAAGTTAATAGAGCATCTGTCAACCCTGGGGTTTTCCATAAACTGGGAAAAGAGCTCCATCCTTCCATCCCAGTCGATTGTGTTTCTCAGGGTGGAGCTGAACGCCTCCCTAATGAGAGCACGTTTGTCTCCGGCGAGAGCGGCAGATCTCACCATGGTGATCTCCCGCGTGCAACCCTGCAAGATCGTGAGAGCCCTGTTAGTTATGAAACTTCTGGGCATGATGGCTGCAGCCCATGCTGTGGTGCCGTTAGGTTTACTGCACACGAGACGCCTACAACATTGGTTCATCTGCCTCCGGGTACACTCGATACATCAGAAGAGACGTATGTTGAGGGTTCCTCCTTCAGTGGGTGGGGACCTCGCTCACTGGGGGAATCCCTGCATCCTCTCACACAGGGTCCCCATCGGACGTCCTACGTCACATGTATCTGTGTTTACGGATGCATCACTGATGGGTTGGGGGGGCACGTGCTTGTCCCATACGGTCGCAGATGGCTGACCCTCCCACACGCACGAGCACATAAATGTGTTGGAGCTTATGACAGTGAAGAATGTGATCAGACACTTTGCTGCCCTTCTCGAGGGTCGTCATGTCGAAGTTCACACAGACAACCAGGTGGCGGCAGCCTACATAAATCGCCAAGAGGGAGTTCGATCCCCTTCACTATTGCGAGTAGCCACAGATTTACTGTGTTGGGCACATGTCCAGCTGCTGTCCATCAAAGCCACCTACATTCCGGGGGTCCTGAATGTGGCAGCAGACATCCTGTCGAGAGGGGGACCCCGCGACTCCGACTGGCGTCTGCATCCCGCACTGATATCCCAGATATGGATCAAGTTCGGGGAACCCTCTGTGCATCTGTTCGCGGCTTGCGAAAACGCTCAGTGTCGCCTGTGGTTTTCCCTGAGTCCCCGGGACCACCCCCCACTCGGAGCGGATGCCTTCTCACACCAGCCCTGGCCTCAGACACTCCTGTATGCGTTTCCGCCAGTCCCACAGATCCCCCGTCTCCTGGACCGAGTTCGGTCGGAACAGCTCTCAGTAATTCTGTTAGCTCCCAGACGCTTGTCCGCGTCATGGTGTACAGTGTCCGGCTCCCCGTGGAGGGCAGACATCCTTTTCCTGGCGGATGGGATAATCAAACATCCTCCAGAAATAGGCCAACGGCTGTGGGTCTGGCCGCTGAGCAGTCACGCTTAGAGGCTTCTGGGCTGCCGCATGATGTGGTCGCCACGATTCAGAGTGTGCAGGCGCCTTCTACCGTCACATCTTATGCTGCTAAATGGGCAGCTTTCCAGAAATGCTGCATAGAGCGGAATGTTCAAGCGCTCTCCTGCCAGCTTGCGGATGTCCTATCGTTTCTGCAGATACTGATGGACAGGGGCCTCGCATTCAGCACTATTAAAACATATGCTGCAGCTATCTCATCCTGTCACCAGGGTTTTGGAGATAGATCTGTTTTCAATCATCCCATCACAAAACGTTTTCTAAAAGGTGTCAGAAGGAACAGACCTGTGTCCCGCCCGCTATCCCCCCAGTGGCACCTAACGGTGGTTCTGCGCAACTTATCTGAAGCCCCATTTGAGCCCTTGAACCAGATCTCACTCAAGTTCCTGTCACTCAAAACTGCCTTGCTGCTGGCGCTTGCATCAGTCAAGAGAGTGAGCGACCTAACCGCCCTCTTAGTGGCTCCCGCATGCCTCAGGATCCGGGAAGATGGCGGGTCTGCTGTTTTATGCCCCAACCCAGCCTTTGTGCCCAAAAACATTAATACTTCCTTCAAATCCAGGTCAATTTCATTGGCTGGACTTTTTCCTCCTCCCCATAATTCTGATGAGGAGGCGGCTTCCCACCTTCTCTGCCCAGGTGCGTGCGCTCGCACGACATGTGTCACGCACTTCAGGGATTCGCCGCTCACAAAGCCTGTTTGTGCACTACAGAGATTCTTCCCTTGGGCAAACGCTGTTGACCCAGCATCTATCACACTGGCTGTGTGACGCCATTTCACTCGCTTACACATCATCAGGGCGGGATCCTCCTGAGACACTCAGGGCTCACTCAGCCAGAGGGATTTCCTCTTCTATGACACTCCATAGTGGTGTGTCGATGGAAGGCATTTGTCAGGCTGCTTCATGGGCTTCACCCTGTTCCTTTACTTGTTATTATTTACGAGATGTGTCTTCAGGATCCATCACTTGTTCAGTGATTGGACCTCAGCAGGCTGAGTGAAAGCATTATGGCACCACATTGGCCCTACTTGAATGAATTTCATCCTCTTGTGGATGATATTTTTAGTGGGGGCCCCACTCTTCTCTCTGGCTGCCTCAGCCTTTTAAGCCCTGGGCTGAGGCTGAACGACCCTCACTAAAAGGAGACATGTTGGGTGTGTCCATTGGTTGAGCTAACCAGTGTGGTGTAAACCCATCCTGCTTCGCATTATTCCAATAGCAGCTAGCTTAAGGGCTAAGACTAGACAAAATAGAACGTTGGTTACTTGTTGTAACCCCAGATTCTATGAGTCTAGTCGCAGCCCTTAAGCAAATGGTCCCACTGGTTCTGTTAGGATCAAGAGCCATCGGAGGCGAACAGTGGAGTCGCTCCACTTATATACCCACAGGGGTGCCCACCATTGGTGGGCGTACATTAAAGCTCTTCATGATTGGCTGATGCTGATATCATCCTTCCAATAGCAGCTAGCTTAAGGGCTGTGACTAGACTCATAGAATCTGGGGTTACAATACGTAACCAACATTTTTGGGAGTAGACTGCTTTAATCCAAACTATTGCCTTTTCAGGGTGAGATAACAAGTGGAAAAGATGAAAAGGCATTTCTTTTTGCACAAGTTTAAGAAAGTGATGCTGGAGGGTCATGATTAAACATCTCTGTTAATTCAAGGGATGGTTTGTAAAGCCAAACCTTAATGTAAAACACTATGGGTCACTTTGGCTAGAAAAACTAAACTGTATGGTCCACCTTCGAATTATCCATACAACCTTATTTATTTGCATTATAGGTTTTATTACTGTTTCACTTTCCAGAGCTGAAGATTTAAATTATTAATATGTCTTATTTGTATGTTAACATTTATATTTTTCTGTGATGAGTTTGAGTTTTGAGCCTGCGTTCATTCCTCAGCCCCTCACACCTGTGACTCATCTGCAGCAGCGCACCTTGATCTCTTTATAATGACAATAATTCAATCACTACGTGTCTGTGATCTGGGCCAATACCTTTTATTCATTTAAGTATCAACTTTCTGTGTTTACTTGGAAACTAAAGAAAGAAACTAAAGAAGCAAAAGTGAAAATCAGAATTGGTTTCTGTTGGATTCAGCTAAAAATAAGCCGGAGATGTGATTGATCAGCCACACTTTCCCAAACTTGACACTTCTCCATGCGACAGAGAAAAAAAAATAACAGCGAGGCGGGGGCTGCAGTACTCCGGTTGTAACAGCGCTGTCGACTGTCAACTCAAAGTCTTCATGCAGAGAAGCCTTCTGAGGTCATTAGCTGGAAAGGATAAAAAGGAAGTGCTGGGACTATTTTCAACCCAAATTTACAGCTGCATCGGGTAAGATTAGGACCACCAGAGAATTTTGACAGGCTTATTGTTGGCAGTCGGTAAGTAGAATGGCTGCATCCAGCAGCTGTCCATCTATTTTAAAGGCCTCAGTCCCTGATCCCCTTCACTTGTTAACTCATAAAATGATTTAAACTAAACTAAACATGTGTAAAATTTTCTAAGATGAGCCGAATTTAAACTATTATTTCCTATAGTTTAAAACTTTCTGTATGTAGTATTTTCTCCAATGCAGTTAAATGTGTATCACCATAATTACTGAACACAATGGTTAAATTCAGAACTGGCTGTTGATTTAGTAGAGCTTTTCAGAGAGGCAATTAGCTGTGAGGACACTCGTTTGTTTAAATCCAAGACTGCCAATTAGAGCCTGTGGAGAAATAATCCGTTCACCTCCATGTGACATTGCAGCTTCAGAGAGGGACAAAAAGCCACTTGACTCTTTTTCAGCTTTTGTTTTTGATACACAGTTACATTTTCTTATCACTAGTAAACTTCTAGCACTTTAATGTCATTATGTTGTTTTGTGAGGATCTGTCTTGGTCATTGCTAATGAAGGGCGTGTTGGGAAGCTATGGCTGATGCTTTTCTCCATCTCTGCAGCACTTGGAGGCTGAAAATAGAAATACTTTGCAAACAGCAATTGCAGGAGTGATCAGCAGCTGTTCTCTGCTCAAGAACTTGCATTGCACCAGAGCAAAAAAACATTATTAGAGTGTTCTCATCTCAGTGACAACCTTTTGTAAAATCCTGTCTGCCAGTAGGTGCTGTAAGGCTGCAAAAACATAAACCAGCAGACTGAACAAGGGGGACACATGTTTCTTACTCTTGCACCTGTTGACAAGTAGACACAATACACTACGAGAAACTGCAAAATGTCAGCTGGAATGGAGGATTTAAGTTATGCTGAGCACATGATGCAGTTGCAAATTAATTGCACAAGAAGCATCTTCTTGGTGGAAGTTTGGTCAAAACACTTCTAAATTTGATTTCAGTTTGTTCACAGATTACCTTCACAAAATTATCTCCAGTCTCTTCTGAATCTCTTGTAAAGTTGCTTTGACACCAATACTGTTTGGTCTAGGAAAGAGTTTGTTTTTTCTGAGCTTGCTGAACTTTGACGGGAAGCAAACAATCCAACTCTGGTCCTTCATGTTTCTGAGTCAGGTGTTGTACGCTACAGTGGATCATTCATTCACACACACACATTCACACGCAGGTGGAGATGAGCAACAATGTAGCCACAGCTGCCCTGGGGCAACCTGACATGGAGGAGACTGCCATGCCACGTCCCTCTGACCACCACCAGCAGGCAAATAGGATGAAGTGTCTTTCTCAAGCATACAACAGCAAAATTGATCCTGTAACCATCTGATTACTGGACATCCCACTTTACTTCATGAACTACTGCTCACCCACCCGCGGGTCTCTGTCCACTTATCCCTGAAGCCTGCAGCAACTTCCTCCTGATAAAGCCTGATCCATACTTCTCCATCTGCGTTGGTGCAGAGACACGCAACGCCATTATGCGTCTGCACAAGGGCTCTCTGACAGGCTCATAGAGGGTGACAGAGACATGCCCAAAATTTTAAATATCCTTTCAAAGGGACGGAGACTGCAAGCTTGTGAGTCAGGATGCCGGTTCCTTCTATATGTGGCAGTGTGAGCATCCTGTCACAGTTCCCCGATTGATCATGTGCCCTGGCTACTTGGTCAACAGGATGTCCCTTTGGCTGACTGGTAAGCGCGCGTGACTCTCAACCGGGAGTCTGGGGATCGAATCCCGCCCGGGCCCTCGTTTCTCCACCTTTCCACATTTATTTGTCACCAACACTGCAGTTGTCCCGTTAAAAATTAAAAAGATATTTAGTGGCAGACCCAGAACAGATTGAAAATATGCTTCACGGAAAAAGTCTGAAAATATAGATGTTTATTCACCCGTTACTCAAGGAGAACAAAATACAGAACAAAAGTGGACGGAAATGACGGGAATCGTGGGTTTAGAGGAGGCGACCGCATGAAGGGGTGGGGGAGAATGAAGGACAAATTTGTCCGTGTTATAAAATCTATGAAATATATAAACACATTAGTAAACACACTATTGTGGACCGGATACGTCAGTGTTATGGTGGCAGGATACCAGAAAAAAGCTCTGCGCCCTCTGTTGTCCTGGCGGGGAATTGCTTTGCAACTCTCATTGCTTTGCAGAAGTTTGCATGTGAAAACCTTTCCAACACTCTGTGTGTGTCTCTTCTTTGCAGAGCTCATGGAGAAGTATAAATCAGGCTTAACTGTTTTAAAGGCAAAGTTTGTCCTTGGTAGAGACAACAATCCTAACTGGATGTACAAAGAAGCAGCCATAGCAGAAATGTCTCTCCTGGACTGATGTGGAGGAGTGGTAGGTGAAGGGATGTGTGGGTACATGGTCAGAGGAATGTATTTATAAAGGCAGATTGTGGTTTTCCAAAGGAACAATGAAGTTTTAAAATAGTTTGGTAATAGGATGATGGTAACAAATAAAATGGATTTGAATGAAATGATTTAGTAACACATAATGTTAATTAAAACACCACAAGGAAAGTTCAGCTGTGTTGTGTTGGGTTTAAATACATCACACAGACTCCACCCATATATTGGGATGCACAGAAAGAGGACATCAGTGCCTCAGGGTGTGACACGCTACACACATTTCTGTGGAGAACATGTTCCCCAACAAAAATCTCGGGGACTTAAGTGAAGAAACCTCATAAAAATAGTTTTACCTCTCAAGCATTGCCTTTTCAAGGCCAGGCATGCTTACAAACAGTCTAGTTCAATTGCAGAAGAGCTAGCTCGAGCAACTGCTAGCACGCTTCAATCAATCAATCAATCAATCAATCAATCAATCAAACTTTATTTATAAAGCACTTAATCATGAAATGCATGCAACTCAAAGTGCTTAACAAATTAAAACGGCCCTGTATTCCCACATTTCCTCCCATCCCCAGAATTAAAAAAAAACAAACCCCTTCACAGCACTGATCATCTGGCACACACGCACGCAGCCCCCCCCCCCCATCGAAACGCCATCTCCACCCAGGCACAACTGAAAAGCACGCACGCCGCCTTGTTGGACAAGAGGAAAACAAGAGAGAAGAACAAGAACCCCAACAAAGTTTCATATGACATAGGGACCCATAGGACACCTTTAATGGTGTCCTTGAAGCTGCACTGAGATAAACTGAGTCCTGCCATTGATCTGGATGTTAACATCCAAGTGAAAAGACACATTCTGATGTATCAATTTATTTCTCTGTGGTACTTTAGACCTGTCCTCACAATTATAACTGTCCTGAAACAGTGAGCATCTATTTATGGAAAGCCTGTGTGAATTATGAGGAGCATAACTGTGTGTGTCACAGATCTTTCTCATTTATAATGAATGCTGTTCTGTGACCAGCTCATTTACATGTGTGGTTAATTGAGGTCATCACAGGAGTAGATCTGCTGGATGAATTGATCCTTGAGACACCTCTGCGATCACATCAAACGGTGCTTGACTAATTGGGAACCTTAAACAGGAAGACGCTGTTAATCAAAGGCAGTCTCCATAAAAAGGAAAACTATATAATTGGAATGCAAAGCAGAAGCCCCATGAGGGCTGCATCCACCCGAGACGCTTCCTGGTATTTTTGTTAACCTTTACCACGTCAGCAGATGAGGAGCATGAACTTCTGGGGTGACCTTTTAGTGTTATTTGTTAACAGTGAAGGAGGAAGTTAGGGGCACAAGTTCAAGAGTTGAATGTCAGGAAGTTTGAAAGTTTTAATCTTCCAGGTTGTCATTCAGGTCTAGATAATGACAGCCTTCCACAAATTGTCTCAACTTTTTAGTACACAGCTTCAAACTGATGGACTTCTCTGTGTTGTGGATAAAAGGATGTAAAGACTGATGCCCTGCAGTCTAGAGCAAAACAACCCCTCACGTCTCAGTTCATCCTGCCCATCAAAAGCAGAGCTGGACAACAGAGCAGCTGCACCTGATTTTTAAATAGACAGCACGTCTCTGAAGCTGCATCTTTGATGCATGAACAGCTTCTGTTTGTCTGATGAATCAAGTCAGACACAGTTCATAGAATTCCTCCTGTGCTACAAATGGCAGTTACAGGGTTTAACACAGGACGTGTGTATCCAAAACTTAAACCAGCAATGGTACAAAGACCTACATTACCCATAATGCTTTGTGTAAATGAATTCTTTAAATACGCACACTGTCATGTGCAACTGGACCTGTGCACGGCATAAGAATGAGTAACTACAGTATGAGTTTGACCAGAGAGCTAAACCTATAATCTTCAGGTGTTTTGTGAGCATTTTCACTTACGAATGCATGTTTGAGACATTTATTGTGAAAGTCTTTTAGAATGTTTTGTGAGTTTTAAACTGGCATTGCTGCAACTGTAAAGATGGAGACTCACTAAATCACATTGTGTTAAAATAATAACAATGATCATAAAAGATGGAACAAAGTTGGGATGATGAACATTACAGGGTTTATTGATCAGATTTGATCGTACTCTTAATGCACTTTCTTAAAACAATTTTCCCTTAAAATTTCAACTTCATTCCGGAAATAGTATTTTGTCAGAGGGGGAAGTGTTTTGTTTTATTCTGGGTGGCCCTAATGTACTGCAGCGACATGTGATTAAGTCTATCTCATGAAGATAAATATAGAACGCTTTAGATCTTAGTTCATAAAGTTTTATATAGTAACAAAGGTTTTACAGGAGGGTCCTATCACCCAGCAGAAACACTTCCACTGTACAATAACATGTATTTAAAGAACCTAGCAATAATTTATCATTTTCCTCTCAATCCCATCTTTGTGTCAGCCGGTGCTTCAGGGGGAATCAATTAAATTATGCATGGCAACAAACTGATATGCTGAGTAATAGGTGGTCCTCACCACTCATTTATCTTCACTTCATTAGCCAGTTATGGGTTAAATTAACCATTTAGGTTTCCAAATCATTGCTGAAAATTAAAAAAATATATAAAAATATATTTGTGTGCCTTGTCAGTGCTGCGAATAAAAAAAAATTAAAGCCTTAAAAAACAAGCACTTTGTTGGTGAGTCTGTGTTTAACCAGCTTATTGTCAGACTTGAACAGATTGTCTCTTATTTAGATAAACATAAAAAATAAATTAAATGTACATAGCTGTGGTCAGCAGTAGGAAATTCTGTCTAAACAACTAAATACATAAATAAATGAAAACAATATAATTACATTAAACTCAAGTTTCCCTTTCATTTATTTTATCTTGTGTTTGTTTCTTTACAGGGCTGCACAGTGGCACAGTGGTTAGCATTGCTGCCAGGGCTGGGTTCAAATCCCAGCCTAGGGTCTTTCTGCATGGAGTTTGCATGTTTCCCCCTGTGCATGTGTGGGTTCTCTCCGGATATTCCGGCTTCCTCCCACATTCCAAAAACATGATGGTCAGGTAACAGTTTGTCTAAATTGTCCTTAGGTGTGATTGTGTGTGTGCATGGTTGTTTGTCCTGTGTGTCTCTATGTTGCCCTGCTATGGACTGGCAACCCGTCCAGGGTGTACCCTGCCTGTTTTCCCATTGACTGCTGGGGATAGGCACCATTTATTTTAGTGGTGACTAATTGGGCTTTTGCATGTGTGTGTACACATTTTATTGAAACTTTCAGAAACTAATCACTGGCTCTACACAGGCGTGTTGCAAGCTTTTCAAAAGTGTGAGGAATGTTGTCTGTGGATTTCATCAGTTGTAAATAGAAACTCAACCTCAATCCAGTAACGGGTCCGCACATTATTCACAGTAACAACGTCCTTCCAAAAACATGCTTAATATTCACCAATGTATAAACTGCACACCTGCAGAATGGGAAGAACTAATCTTCCAAACAACAGAATGTTGGTTACGTATTGTAACCCCAGATTCTATCGCTGTGTCTCAGTTCAGGGTCTGCATCCTTCGAAGGACCCAGCCTACTCGGCCGACGTGGGCTGGGTCCTCCGTCGGCTGAGTAGACCGGTTGTTAACGGCTGTGAATTTGGACAGGCCTAGCCTTCATGAATTCCCGACACTCCCTCAGCGAACGTTCCGTCGCCTAGCAACCGTGGAACCGCTGAGCAGAAGGGAGAAGGAACTTTAAACGATGGAGCTCGAAGTTTTATTTAGATCTTTAATCATTTCCTTGACTGTTGGAGAGCTAATTCGGAGAAAATACTTTCGACAAGCTGAGCCTGAGCAAAGATGTGATAATAGTTTTTAATACTTTCTAAGGGTCTTAATTTGACCAAAACCGATTTATCACCTTTTAAGACTTTTTAAGACCCAGCGGATACCCTCTAGTAAACAATTCTCATTTGTAAACAAAAATAAAATTCAAGAGTTTAATGCAGAACTGATTTTATTTAGATATTTCTTTTTTATGTACATGTTTAATCTTTATTAACCATTTTTTTCTAGCAAAGTAAAAAGCTGTCAAAGTTCTCCCTTCTCTCCTGTGCCCTCTGCTGCTCTGCCTCCCTCTGCAGCCTCATGTCCTCCCTGATCAGCTCCAGAAGCTGGTCATCGCTGTCACCTTCCCCTGGATGCCCATTTTCTCCAGAATACTCTTAACAAACATGTAAGAAAAAAACAGGAAGAGAAAAGATAGAGAAAAGAGAACAACGGGTTATTCCTTTCATGTTTTCGCAGAACAAACTAAACTTAACATATGAGATGTTATTGTACCTCCATGCCACAGCCGCCGAATACTTTGCTCCGGTGATCATGTGGTCCATCTTCGCCCTAAGCTTAATAAATTCCCTGATTTTCTCTTTTGTCCCTAAAATACAAACTTCCATTAAAATCAGGGGGAAAACGTAGCGGGAGAAGTACGACACCGAGCGGCCGAACATATGAGCCGAGACCGCAATACAAGCACTTTTACTGTAACATTTCAAACTAAAATAATGTTCATGTATGTAGTGTAAAGGTTTATGCTCTTTTATGAAAGATGAACCATTCTACATATTAATATGAGATATTAATTTTTAATAAATTAATAACCAAATTTATAGTTTTAAGAAGACTCAAAGGTTGTTTTCATCGATAAACTGACGATAATATCCGTGGGTCTGTGTTTCAGTTAAATGAAGAGACGAGTTTGAAAGTTAAAAGTTTTAATTCTTCAAATTAAACTAATGATTTTGAAATGACAAACATAGGAAACAACAATCAACATTGGCAACTTTGTTGGACAATCTTTAACAGTTGATATTTTAAACTTGCTCAAATAGACCTGGTGTGGGATGTGTGAAGTTTGAGAATGATGTGATGTGAATGCGTGTGTGCGTCTGAATTTGCTTCAGGAAGAAACAGGTGTCTGAGTGAAAAGTGATGGTTTGAATAAACTTAGGTTTTGATGGAAAACAATTGCATCAGAACGCTATTTATTGTGGACTGCCTCATCGACTTAGGACCCTCTTTTAGATCCGGGACGTCAAAGGAAGATGTTTCATCCAGGGCACCTTGGCTGGCAGAGAAGACAAAGGTGTCCGACGCTTCGGTCCAGAGTTGACCTCGGTACACGTGATGAAGCGTTTGCAGATGCGCTTGCTTAAGTTTAAATTACTCAGAAATCAAAAGACTCGGGACGAGTCTGCATTAGCGGTTGTAATTCAGCTATCCTGTCTGGCTTGGCAGGAATAGCGTGAGGGGGGGAGAAAGGAGCCGGTGGGCTCCGTTCCCCCGTTAGTGGTTGTTCACACGTCCTCTCTCTCTCGTTGACCAACACGAACTGAATCATGAACTGAAAACTTACCAAAAGCCTTTCTCTTCTCAAAGCAAACGTGTGCGTCAGAGCAAATGTGTTTTGGAGTTACCGTGAGAGAGTGTGTGTGTGTGAGTTTGAAGGTCACCACTAAAACATCTTCAAACATTATTTAATTAAGTATTGATTCATTATAGGTCATTATGATTACCCAAAGCATAATAATCATTCATTTGATTAAAACACATTTATAATGAGCAAAATGATAATAATGATTATTCAACCTTTAAAATAAAGAAAAGGAAGTTTAAGACTTTGTTATGTTATGACTACATTTCATGAGAACACCATCTTCTGGCACTGCAGGTGTTCAGATGTTGTGGTTTCTCCCAGACATCATGTCGGCAAAGGTCTTAATCTGTGGGTTAAAGTTCTGAGCGACCCAGCTCTGACCCAGCCGGGCCAAGTACAACCTTTGGCACAGAAAACCCATATTTTCTCACGTTACATGTATCACAAAAAGTCCTTAACCTAACAGTTTTCAAGTTTATACTGACATTTATATGCACAATCCTCTCCAACAGCTCCCGCTTCACTGTCCGCCATTGTTTTTAAAAGTTCTGCCATCTGGCCCGCAAGGCATCTTGGGAAATGTGAACCATTGAAGGATACACCGGACCCATCCTTCATACAGGCGAAAAGAAGACCGGATTCGTCGACCGCATTTGAAGGAGTCTTCGAATTGAGACAGGCCTAGTCGCGGTGCTGTGACGTAACCGGTCGACGAATCCGGCCGACGGAGGATGCAGACCCTGAATTGAGACACAGCCTATGAGTCTAGTCGCAGCCCTTAAGCTAGCTGCTATTGGAAGGGTGATCTCAGTATCAGCCAATCATGGAGAGCTTAAATGTACGCCCACCAATGGTGGGCACCCCCGTGGGTATATAAGTGGAGCGATTCCACTGTTCGCCTCCGATGGCACTTGTCCTCACAGAACCAGTGGGGCCAGTGGCTTAAGGGCTGCGACTAGACTCATAGAATCTGGGGTTACAACACGTAACCAACATTCTATTTCATCTAGTCTTAGCCCTTAAGCTAGCTGCTATCAGAATAATGCACAGCTGGATGGGTTTATAGCACACTGGTTAGCTCAACCAAATGGACATGCCCAACATGTCTCCTCTTAGCGAGGGTCACTCAGCCTCAGCCAAGGGCTTAAAAGGATAAAGCAGCCAGAGAGAAGAGAGGGGTTTCCACTAAAAATATCATCCACAAGAGGATGAAATTAATGGTCCATCGATGTAATCACCAGCTCATATATGAGGGATGATAAGACAACAAGGAGCCCGGGTAACAAGAGGGCAATGGATTGAATGGGATCTACCATGAGGGACATAGGTAATGATTGTGCCCATGACCGTCTGGATATGTATCACTGAAGTAGGGCTGATGTGGTGCCATAATGTTTTCACTCAGCCTGCTGAGGTCCAAGCACTGGGAATGACCCATGGAGGGCTGCGCTTGAAAGGGTGAATGTGAAACAGCTGGAAGAGGCTGATCCGCACCGCGGAGCGTGGTGTCCAAATATAAAGGACAAGTGGGAGCTGGACCCGTGCACGGGGACGACAAAGTGCCAGCAGATGGAGCCGCGCACTGTGTCACCGTGCGTGGTCGCGATAGCGCCATGACATCCTGTCCCACCCTATGTTGTGGGGGGAGCGGGATGTGTTGGGCCTGGCAGGAAGCTAGGGCCGGTGCGCAAATGGAGCGCACCCTTACAGCTGGCTGTGGGCGTGTAATATAATTGACTGTGTGAACATGCAGGTGTGTCACAGTGCTTGCCTGTTGTCCTTCGGAAGTACTGCAGGGGGACACACAGGGATTTATGGGGGTTGGATGAGGAAAACGAAATAAAGAAAGTAAATCTGTGTTTTGTGATTAGTTTCATTTGACATGAACATGACAGAAACACTTTCTTGACAATCTTTGTGAGTAAAAAAAAACATGTAGAAATGAAAACGAACAACGTGTTATTAGGGAAATAGCGGGCAAGCGGTGTTGATGCATGATTGCGCATGCGCCGTGAGCGGTTCTGACACTTTTTGGGTCGCAGCTGCTCGCAGCGCCGCTTCAACAGTGCGATACCCTCACGAGGGACGAGCGAAATATTAAACACGCCAGAAACCCGTGCGAGCTCACGATTGCTGATCGGTAGCTGGTCACGTGGTGTTAATTGCCTCTCGTAACCCCCTGTACACTACACGACACTCAGCACAAAACTCGCCCCAATCTTGTGGATTCTCGCACGAGTGGAAAATCGGCTCAAAAAGTGAAAAAGAAGAAGAAGAAGAAGAAAATATCATTTCTATAGCGCCTCTCAAGATAAAAATCACAAGGCGCTACACAAAAACAAAAAATGTAAAAATATTAAAAGCATTTAGAAAATGTTTAAAAATATATTTAAAATGAGCAAAAATAGGCAATTGTGATTAAAAAAATGTTAAGAAAGAGAGAGAGTGAACAGGAAAGAGGGAAATCAGTGGATCCTGAGGAAGGTGGAATAGGTGGGGAGAGCAGAATAAAGAGAGAGTGGGAGAGAGTCGCACAGTGTACGCCCAGCTTAAGATGGGGGCGAAACAGAACGTCAGTAATGGGGCCTTCCAGCAACTCTCTGTTCAGGTGTTCGGGAATGGAGGGCAGGGCCTTGAGCCACAAGGCCCGCTGGATAAGGGTCTGCCAGGCAGCAATGCAAGCAGAACCGTGAGTACAGCAGTGCACAGATTGAGAATGGCATCAGCAGTTTTGGTAATGATGGTTTTCGACTCGTCAGGAGCGTCGAGCTCTTCCACCATTTTGGAGACGCCAAAGGCAAGAAGGGCGATATTATTTCCTGTAGCGCCAGTCTGGAAGGCGCACTGGTGTGCGCAATTGGTGAGCTGCGCCAGCAGATGGTCAAGCTTAGAAGCGGGAACTGCTCGCTGGCCAGCGAGGTGGTTCTTGGCGCCAAACAGCGAGGCCAGGTCTGGCTCCAGTGGAGGAATGGTTGGGAAGCCCTGGTCGGAGAAGCCCTCGACTTTGGTAATGGGGCATATGTGGTAATGGGGCAGCTCTCCCCCACTGCTGGATCTGCTCGGTTCTCCCTGGCAGCTTGTCCCCTTGGTCACACATAATTATATAATAAAAGCATATAAGTCATTATATAGCTATAACTTGCTTGTTTCTGGACATGTGGGGCAGATATTTAACTTTTTATTCTGTCACAAGACTGTCTGCCATGATGTGGGTGGTTTATGTTTCTTTCATCTACTTGTGCAGCCTACAGCTCTACATGTGTTAACCATGCTGATAGATTTGATTTTGAAGCTATGTAGCTCTGTTTATTGAAAGCTGAAGGGTAAACACAAGGATGGGCAAAGGGGAAGTGCCAGCTTCTTGCCCTCCAGCCAAGGGCTGGGGACGGGGGTGTGGGTGTGTGACATCATGCTGCACTAGGTCTATATTGTAGTTCATCACCACCAGTGTCCATTATTATTGTTATTATTATTATTATTATTATTATTATTACAAAACAGTGAATATCAGTTACAGATCCTGTGATACTGCTTAAAATGGTGATTTATTGTTTCTCGTAGTTAGACCAAAGCAGCCATAGCTCCATAACTTTTAGCCTCTAGATGATCTTAGATTGAAACACTAAAAGGAATACTTGGTGTGCCATTCATACTTCCTGCTTATCTTTAGAAGGAACAACAAACAGACCACACATTGCTGTGCAATAAAGGTTTAAAGCAATTACCAAAGCATTAGCACAGCATAAAATAATAAAAATAAACAAATACATTAAATCAATCTATAGTAGTTTTTACTTTCTGCTTACTCCTTCTCCAGCATTTATTTGTGCACCTCTTTCTCTTCCCATCAGTCCTAAGGGATTCTGTCAGCGCAGCATCCTCACATACTGACCTGCTTCAGAGCAGCATCTTGATCAGACCAACATGTGACCATAGTGTTGTGCAGCAGAGCTCCTGAAAAGGGTTGTCGAGTGAGAGAGGAGCAGTAGGCGTTTATCAGTGTGGATTCCCAATCTCTCCCACAGCTGCTGCATATTGACACGCCGGGCGATGCAGGGTCACGATGCACTCAGGATGTTTGATTTGAGAGGAAAGTGTATGGGTTTTCCCTCCTCAGATTGCAGTACGCACTTCTTTTGAAACACTCCAGTGGTTCGGTAAATTATTTATTTATCATCTCTCAGCTCCAGTTTATGTAGGCCATCATGTCTGCCAGCATTGTGAAAACCATCCCATTGCTTCTTCTTTGGTAATGTTGTGCATTAAGCTTCATTATTAACCAGCTCTGTTTCAGAGTTGTTGTTTTCATTCCAGGTCTTCTCAGATTTTGTTAGTTTATTTCATTTTTTTTAAACATTGGGGATTGTGAAAGGATTTGTCATTTGAGATGTTGGATCCAGATAATAGTCCTGTCTTGAAACTAACTCAATAACTGATTTGTTACAATTTTAAAATAATAATAAAACATGCAATATAGGGCTTTCCAGCATAACGTTGTGCGACGGGGGCGTGGCCTGGTCATCACCATCTTGTCCCTGAGGACTGAGGAACAAACGAATAGCACCCTCGGCACCTTTTTAACATCAGCAATGGTTAGGTTTTGTTGTTTAGTAGGCTGTAATGTTAGGTCCCATGGTGGTAATAAGCTTGAAAATGGGCTATCTTTTTATTCGTTCCCTGCCTTGAAGCAACGTAAGGGAGCCCATGTGTCTGATGTAACCAAAAGAAGACGACAAGCCTGAAAACAGCTCTGAGATGAGCCGATCTCCAGTTCTGTACATCACCAAATATCTTCTAGTGTGTTCCAGACTAATTAATGAATTTTCATTCTGGTAAGTTCTAAATACCCACTCATGTTCCTCCTTTTATCTTTGGCATTTTTGATGCACTCAAAGGTGTAGTTTTTTGATTCCCGTTAGCTTCTGCAGTCATGGCCGCTACCTTGGGCCTTGAAACAAATTGTATTTGTTTTTCTGAAACACAAAAGAAAAGGTCCAGATAACACAATTAATAATGGTGTGAAGTCAGATAAAATTAGTACAAATAACATATGTTTGATTGATTACAAACATTACATTTATAGTTTATACTGACAGTGATCTTTTTTGAATTATTGCAAGTAAACTTGCCTATGAAATGGATGAAACAAATCCTGACTGGGCTTCAGAGACTTGTGATTCCTAAACTGGTTTGCAGTGTTGAATAAATGAAGATCCACAGGGTCTCTTCTCCATTGCTGTACTTATACGGGTCCACATTTCCAAGACACTCGATCTTCTGTAAGTATCTTTTTTTGGCATCCAGATGCAATTTGCCTCTTAATATTCCCTTGTCTTTGGAGCTGATTTTAAGCATGATTAGTCAACTTCTTCTTACTTTAATTTTGGTTTGTGGACAATAAAGATGGCAGCAAACCCACAATGCTTTCCATAATGATGATGATGACGGTTCCAAAGCCCTTTTGAACCTTTTCTCAGTTTCAAAGTGGCAGTGTGTAGTTTTCTGGCACTATGGGGCAGTACATGGTATTTTTACACCATATTGCCGTGACTGTTGCTAGTTTAAAAAACATTACATTAAATGTTGGTACCTATGTAGCAGAAAGCATGCGACCTCGATGTGACTTTGACGATCCTTCAGTTAATTCCATTGAGAGAATTCAACGTCGACTGTAGTTTTTTGGTGCTGTAATTTCTAGATTTGCTTGGGGTTCTGCACTTGCTGATGATGTCATCAAGCAATACCATTCAGCCAAAAGACATTACATCTTTTTTTATTCTGTTCTTTCACATGTTTTGGAAAGAGTTTAGCAGATTAAATTTGTGTTTCTTACTGAATAAATGTTTTTAAACATGGCAGAGTAACTTTCATAAGCCGTATGTCCAGCCAATCATTTAGTGTGACATCATCAATAGGCGCAGGACCCCGAGCAGGTCAGAATGAAACATGGCATCTAAGGTGTCCCCTATAGATGCTTGACCCACACTTTATGTACTTTAGACCCAATTTTTATGGTTATAAGTTACGAAGCCGCCAATATTTTTCAACAACTGGACATCATTTCATTCATTTTAAACAACGTTTTGACGGATATTTCCCAAGGTTAATGGTAAAAATACACATCGTCAGTTTAATTCTCATTTTCAGTAGTCACATTATCAAGCTAACATTTTTCTTTTCCAATTTGATGTTGCAACAACAATAAAAGCAGGGTTTCAAACTTTACTATCATCATCCTCTTCATGATCGCAATCACCATCAACCGTTATTTCTAAAGCACTTTTACCTTCGGGCAATACACAAAAGTGCTGAACAACACACTAAATCACATTCAAACAGACAAACAATGAGATAAAAATAAAAACAAGGGCAACAAAACATTACGATATAAATTAGCTAGCAGCGAGATACCGCACCACACACTATAAATCAGCTGACTAGAATCCTTAAAACAATGAGTTATCCTGCAGGTTACATCAAAGCACTTTGACAAAAATGTGTCTTGAGCTTATTCTTAAACATCTCAAGCATATGGCCCAGTCGTGCTGACAAAAGCATTCCAGAGTCCACACATTCCGAACCAGCCACCCTAAATGCCCGATCCCCGCGTGAGTTCTTATTTGTTGAGGGAATGACCAGGAGATGCAAGGCAGAGAAGGAGAGAGAGCGGAAAACTGCAGTAAAATCTTTAATGGATATTTTTCTAAACAGTGATAAAAAAAATATGTTGAACAAGCCATTTAAAAAAACACAAGGATATTTATGAACATTGCATTTCTGCTTCCTGTGCAGCAGGGCTGGACTGGGACAAAAATTCAGCCCGGGCATTTTGACTGGAGACCGGCCCATCACCTGTTTTTTCTGGAAAATACATTAAGCCTTACGCTGTTTCTGACACACACCAACGTACACTTTCTTATTGGTAGTATTTATGTATCAATCTAATAAACGTAAACCTACACCATCCTTCCTATCCTGGTATTCTAAAAAGTAGGGTTGGGGGTAACTGATTATTTTTAAAATTATTATTCTGACGATTATTTTATCGAATAGTCGACTATTCTAATGACTATTTAGATGATTAATCTAGCGATTACTTTTCTATTGCACAATTAATAAAAACCAAAAAATTCTCAAATAAATTCCTCCAAAAAATTGATAAGTCGTTACTGTAAGAGAATAAACACTACAGGCCTTCCATTTTGTATAACACTGCTTTTATTGTGTTGCGGTTGTTTATGTTCTGGTGACGTGTAGAACTTGGGAGTGCAGGCTGCTGCCTGAGAGGTGGTTGGAGACGGAGTGTCTCCATGCTGCTTTGTTTTGTTCACTTATGTGCATGAGGCAATTGGTGTTACGACCCTTCCTGGGGAGTCACGTGTTTCTCCTATTTTAACTGTAAATCCTTCTAGCTGTTATATTTATAACAAGAAACAGATATTCGGACAGAATATTTTCATGTTTATTCGAATATGATTGTGGAACACACCCAGCATCATAATAAATGAAGTAATATTTATGCCAATTTAAGCCTTTATGGGTGACCAGGACTCTGTGTTTATGAATGTGGAAGACACCCAGCATCCTGTGATGGCACTAATAACATCAAGAGATAATAAATAAGGTAATATTTAGGTCAATTTAACCCTTTACACGTGACCAGGACACTGTAATCAATTTTTGGCAAGGGAAATGATCATTTGTTGCCATTTTTGAGGTGTTTATGAATGTGAAAGACACCGGCATCCTGTGATGGCACTAATAACATCAAGAAATAATAAATAAAGTAATATTTAGGTAAATGTAACCCTTTACAGGTGACCAGGACACTGTAATCAATTTTTGGCAAGGGAAATTATCTTCTTTTCTTTTTTTTTTTCTTTTTTTGTTGCCATTTTTGGGGTGTTTTTGATGACACAGTAGGCAGTATGAGTACAGTAACATCAACAGATAATACATAAAACCCTTATTTGGTCAATTTTAGCCTCCATGAAAATCTTAGTGATTCAATCACTTTTTGGCAAGTAAAATGCCATTTTATTTGTCTACAATTAAATCATCAATAAAGAATTTAAAGATATTTTGAGGCATTTTTTATAGGTAAACGGGAGGGTGTAGTCTATTTGGCAAGTGACAATCTTAATTTTATGTGCTGAAGTGCTTTTATCTTGTTACTTTTAAATAGAGCAACGTAATGAATAGCAACCTACACAGTGTCATTGTAAAGCCAAAGCTTGATCATTTTAAATACTTTTTTTCAAGTAAAAATGTGCCCCAAACTAGTTAGCTGTGGCTCCATGTCAAGTAGACTAAAGAAAGGAAGGGGAAAAAATTAAATCGCTGGAGAATTGTTTATTTCCATTTATACAACGTTTACATTCAATACAGGGTACCATTTTACATTGTTTATTTATTTTTTTAGTATCAAGGCTGTAACATAAAGAACGCCAGTTCTTACCACAAAGTTTGTGGCACAAACCATCTTTCAATCGCAAATATTGCAAAAAGGATTAATATATCCTCATTGTGAACGTTTAAGATAAATAGCAACACTTAAAACAACTTCCGAACTGGAAAAACTAATGAGGCAAGGTGCAGAAACGAGTGCCCAGGCGGGATTCGATCCCCAGACTCCCGGGTGAGAGTCATACGCTCTAACCAGTCAGCCAAAGGGACCTCTCTTTGGCCAAGTAGCCAGGGCGCATGATCAATCGGGACATTGTGGATGCTCACACTGCCACATCTTCCTCCCTCTTTCCACAAGCACGTCCTCGTGCTCCCGCGCAGGCTGCCACAAACACTGCCACACTAATATCCGCGATAAACATCTGTTTAAGTACCGGAAGAGGTTATCTTTGCTTTCTGAATGTCCATATTGCTAGATATGCTGAGTTTTAGGGCGAAATCCTGGGGAATTTTGTCAAGAAATGCAATTGCCTAACCGTGCGCGATCCCGCGGTGGCTAATCATTTTTTGGCAGCGAGTCAATTTATGGCACAACACCGGCTCGGGTTTCTCCTCCTCCTCCCTCTTTTCTTCTCCAACCTGTCGCTGGGCTGAGGCTCCATCACTTCCTAAATTGATTTTACTTGAACCTTCACTACCAAACAATTGTGAGATTTTAACACATGTGCCAGCATCAGCCTGAAGGGCCAGTTTCTTTTTTTGTCGAATTTTCTCCGCTCCTCTTTTCCGTTTTTTGTTCTCCATTTTGTTAAGCTCGTCTGTCTGTTTACTGAGATTCACAAACAACTGGCGGGTGCATCAGACCTCTGGCTATTGGTCCAGCCCAGAGTGTATTATTACCAATTGGCCAATCCACCAACTTTTACGAGGCGTCGCGTGGGGCGGCGCGGGCAAGTTGTCACCAAAAACTAGAGGCCAGGAAAAAAAAAAAAAAAAAAAAAAAAAAACAGACACCGGCCCATAAAAGATGAAAGGGTCGGCCCAGCGGGCAGTTGCCCGCTATGCCCTATGGTCAGTCCAGCACTGCTGTGCAGGAATAAGCAGAGTCACATTAATTGAGGCTGCAGCCACTCAGCTAGAGAATCACATTTCACAGTAATTAGTGAGTAACACGAAAAAGTTGGGGATTAAAAACATGATCAAAAGAACTGAGCCATAAGTTAGAGTTGGAAAAACTTATAAAATTCAACAACAGTTAAATTGTTTTACATTTTTCCTCCTTTTTAAAAAAATGTATTTATTTTAATAAGTAAATATACGGTTCTGAAGAAAAGAAGGTGGAAGAACATTTTGGAATAAATGTAATTTGGAGTAAAAGACAGAAGATTATAAGGTTATTTGGTGCAGTGTTTTCACAGTTTTACTAGAGCGGATAACTTATGAACTTATTTTAAGGGACAGCAGTAGCTCAGGAGGTAGAGCAGGTTCCATGTTGTCGTTCTTTTTTAAAACACAGAAACGGTTTTGTTACCTGTAATTGACGCTACAGTTTCGCCGACGGCTGCCGGCTTCTTCATTTCAATTTAAATTACAATAGAAGACAACGACATACTCATCTCACATGACGTCACATCTCTGTTCACAAAGACACCAACCCAAAAAACCATAGACATAGTAGTTAACAGAATCAGACAGGACAAGACTTTACACAAAAGAACAAATCTCACAGCAGATGACATAGCACTACTGATAGGACTGGTAGCTAACTCCACTTACTTCACATACAATGACATAATATACAAACAACTGGAAGGCTTCGCCATGGGTAACCCGTTATCAACCACCCTGTGCGAGTTTTTCATGGAAGACCTAGAACAAAAAGCCATAGCCACTGCCCCCAAACTGCAAAATCAAACTATGGAAACGCTACATAGATGACATACTGGAAATCATACCAAAAGGACAAACAGAAACACTAACACAACACTTAAACAACATTGACGACACGGGCAACATAAAATTCACTTATGTTGAGGGTCTGCCCTCATGAGCAAATTACTGTGCAGTGATTTTCTCCAAAAGACTGTGCCAAATTGCTCAGAAAAGCATATTTAAGCATCAGCGCCAAGAGACACTTCATTTCCCATGATGCTTTGCGCCCGGAAGCAATGTGATGATGTCACCGCCGAACCCCGAGAGCAGGGGTTCTGCGCATGTCCCAGCCCGTTGGACAGCGGAGTCTATGAAAGGACAGCGAAAAGAGACTTCTTTGTCTTTTGTTCAGAGTTCCACTGGCCGTGAAGACGCACTCGTTCTGCTATCGCTCCGGACAGCATGTGCACAGGCCTAACGGCTTGAAGTGGATGACGCCGATCTGTGGGAAAACAGTGGAAAAAGCCATCAAATCAGCGTGATTTCCAAGGGACGCCTTGGAGTTGCTCAGAGAAGAGTTTTGCTCCTGCAAGTTTTTTTTTCCTATCTTTCTTCTTTTCCATCTCTTCTAGACCAAAAATAAGCGATCACACCGCGGATCGTTTTAAAGTAGCTTCGGTTTCTCTTTCGTACCAAAATACGCCACATGGAGCATTTTAAAGAGTAAGCTGTTTTTGTTTCCTTGATTATTTAATATCTGGGTCGATGTCTGTCAGCTGTGGCCAGGCTGAAAGACTCTTGTTAAGATATTCTCATTTGCCTTTGAGTAAGTGTAACCTAGGCAACGCCGGAGCGGCAGAGCTCCAGCGTCACACAGGGGTTCACAATGACACAGGTGGGGAGCGAGGGTGCAGAACCAGAGGGACAGAGACACCAGAGAGCAGAAGTTTGCCTGCAACCTCTTTTATTAACTAAATAAAAGCCCGTCTAAAATATACAACTAAAAGTTTGAGTCCATAAAAACAGTTTAAAACGTTCTTCAAAAAGATCCCAAAAGATAGTTGGGCTCCTCCCAGATCCACAACGTCACGAACAGGATGGGAAAGGCGGCGTCCCGGCTTCAGCGTCCGACTCCAGCAGTCTCTGGTCCCGCTCTCAGCAAGCACTCGTCTCAGGCGTGCTCTCCCGGGGGCTCTCGCCGCTCCTCCCTGACAAGGACAGAACACTGGGGCAGAACTTTTGTCTGTACTGGCGCAGTGCAATCTCTTTCTCGTAGGATCGGCCCATACGGCACGTCACCCAGCATACAACAGAGGAAGCCGTTTACTCACGGATGCAGGCAGAGGTCCAACCTCTGTCCTGCTGTCATTCAAAGGCGTTGCTCCCACTCGTTGTCGCTGCACGCCAGGGATGAACCGGTCCTCCTGCGATCCAACGCGTTCCGTGCTACGTCCACCTATTAGTCCAGTCCCTCTCCCTTCGGGTTTCTTTGGTCTCTTTTTCCTCTCTCCTGCTGCAGTTCTGCAGCTTCGTCCCTTTATCAGCCCGCTAACTATGCGCACCTGGTGCGCTCTCCCAGTCACGCCCACCTCTTCAGGTGACTGTCATGTCAACAGTGGCAAAAACAATATAAACTAAACAGGCACATAAAACCAACAACACATGACAAAATCATGCAATAATACAAAACTGTTAAGAAATTCCAACAATTAATAAAATAATTTAAAGCAACAGGAAAACACACATTCAACTGTGTGACATCAGTTGCTGTGAAATGAAAGTTTGCCACATCATTGTTTCAAGCTTTAGAAAGTTAAGCCACTAACTGAAAGTTTGAGGAAACTTTTCAGGACACATCACTGAGGAGAAAGTCAGCTCAGTTTGCACTCCTACACATTCCACAGAGTTGATCCTTGTGGTCAGCAGAACAAAGAACCCCTTCATACAGACTCCATTTTGGACATTATCACACACACACACACACCTATACACAGCCATCTTGGGTTTTCACAACATACTCCATTTTGATTATTATTTCACATATATAATATTTCTCATTATTATTCATTATTGTAGTTGTTTGTTTGATAAAATAGGTTGGTTAATAAATGTTGTTAAGTTCAGTTTTGTGTCAAGCGACTTTGTGTGTGTTGGCTGAAAATCTCTGCTCCTAAACAGATTTTACGAACTTCAGACAGACTAACCAGAGGTTTGGATTCATTAATTTTCCCTTTCTAATTAGAATGGGTGGTGCCCCGCAGATATCTAAGGATATCTTAATTAATTAATAAATCGATAAATATTTCCATATTTACGAATTTATTGAAGAGTCCAAAAAGTAAGTAAAAGCTTACAAATTATTCGTTCACCTAATAACCCCAACACTTATGAGTTAGAAGCAGAAAGCAGCATAGCTTTTATGGATATGAAAATCACCAGACAGACCGACGAGACCCTAAACATAAACACATACAGGAAACCAACACACACAGACCAATATCTATTATGGACATTAGAACACCCTACCATAAACAAAATGTCAGTAATCAGAACATTATATCACCGGGCAAACATAATAACAGAAGAAAAAGACCGAAAACAAGAGGACAAACACATACAACACGCATTAAAGACCTGCAGATACCCGACATGGGCAATAAACAAAGGAAAACAACAAACAAAAACAGAAAGCAAAGAACAACCCAAAAAAAGAACGAGAAACCCAGAAAGACAAGAACCAAAACCAGTGAAAACCCTACCATACATCAAAGGCTTAACAGAAAAAATAAGAGCAACAATGAAAAAACACAACATAAACACACCAACAAAGCCATACACAACCGTTAGAAACAGACTAGTACACCCAAAAGACAAAATATCAGCTGGACAAAAATGTGGAGTCATTTACGAAATCCCATGCAAACTCTGCAATAAAACATACATAGGAGAAACCGGACGCCAACTCAACACACGAACAATAGAACATAGAAAGGAGTGCGAGAAAGAGGCAAATCGAAAACACACAAGAGCAGCAAAAGAAGAAGCAGAAAGTACAATAAAAAAAGTCAGCCGTAACAGATCACTGCATAAGAGAAAACCATATAATGGACTGGGGCAGCACAAGGATCATAAACACCGAACAACAAAAATACAAAAGATGGATTAAAGAAGCAATCGAGATAAGGAGACGTGGATGTGGGACCATGAACAGGGACGACTGAGTTTACACGCTGGACCATGCATGGGACTGCATCGTCGGTGAGGGGAGAGCAGGCAGTAGAGGGCGACAACGTCCTCTGCTGCCCGCAGATAAACGGAGAAGGAAGTGACGCGCCACCATCAGCGTCAGCCTGAAGAAGCCGGCAGCAGTCGGCGAAACTGTAGCGTCAATTACAGGTAACAAAACCGTTTCTGTGTTTTAAAAAAGAACGACAATATGGAATTAGAAATAACGCACAGCAAGAACACACCTAAGAGGTAGAGCAGGTTGTCCAGTATTTGGAAGGTTGCAGGTTTGATCCCTTTTCCGACCAGAGAATTGTGCTATTCACCAACAGTGTAAGAATGTGTGTGTGAATGGGTGGATGACTGGTTGTGTTGTAAAACAACTTGGGGGGTTGTAGAACCCTAAGAAGGCACTATACCAGGCTATTTTATTTTGCTGTCATGTGTGAAAGGCTCTGAGATTTTGACGCAAAACCCTGAGACAAACCTGATCAAGTTAAATTCTCAGTGTGTCGAACTTGAAAAAAATTAAAAGACAAAAAATAAAAATGGATCAATCATCTAATAGACTGTTGATTGTAGCTCATTTCTTCAGTAATTTGAACCAACTTTGGCAAACAAATGAAAACAACAAGATCCTACATCATTTAAAAGAAAACAGCCCCTTTCCCTCCCCGATCGATGCTCTTCAGTTTGATGATTCTTCGACCTGTGTGACAGAATCAGATTTTGGCAGCTGTCACACTTCATCAGACACAGAGAACCAGAGATCTTAAGAGTCTGTGATGGAAAACTTACAAGATTTCTCAGAATGCCGTCACAGTTTTGTCACAGCTGGACTCGGAGCGCATCAGTGCCCTCACCGGGCCTCCGTCACCATAAATCCCATTTGCATGTTCACGGATGACTGTGGCACACCACGTGGCTGCAGCCAGCCATATGCTTTGATCAGCAGAGGGGGCATAAATAAATGAGCTGCTGCTCCAGTTTTATTCCAAACGATCCTCCTTTGATTGGGACAATAACAGAAAGAACAAAACTGAGACCTTTTTTGTTTCTACTGTAAAACTGGTCACTGGAGGTGATAGCCGTGCTAGAGAGGAGATGAGAACATGTGTGCTTTTCTACATCAATGTTTCAGGGTTTGTTCATTCCACTGGTCCCTACAGAGACCAGTACACTGGTCATTTTGCTTCAGGCCACCGGCACATGGATGGAAAGCTGGCGTGGAGCAGATGCTGTTTCTGCTAAACTGCTCTGCAACACCCAGGATCATTTAGCACCTCACTCTGCAAAAAGGGTAAAAAAAAAAAATAAACCAATGCAACCTGAATGTTTTTCATTAAAGGTGTGGTTCACTGAAAACCCATTTGTTAATTATTATTTCTGGTTGTAATTAGTCACTCTTAGTTTTTCATGCAGGCTGAACATGAAAATAGTCTCCTAACTCTATCTCCTGCATTAGCTTCTGGTAGAAAACAGATAATGAAACTCAACGATTTGAAAATCCCGACAGATCTATGTCACACTGTCACTTAACATTCATATACTCACCCATCTTGATTAGCGACGGGGACGGTTGTTGTTGGCTAACCGTTAGCATTAGCAACTCTGCCAAACAGCAGAAGCTCCTCCAGGCTTATGTTATTTAGGAAGATAAAACATCCACGTTGCAAGTCAGTGGTAGAGTTGTGTTGCTGTTATCCAACGCGAGGCAAGATGTCTAAATATCAGGAAATAAGACTCCAAATCCTGCCGTGTGTCTTTCAGTTCTTCTTGATTTACTTATCAATTTATTTTGCATCATTTAACCACCCTGCTGTCTGCCATCCAGTCTTCTTCTTGTATCATTTACTTTTCATATAAAATATTAAAAAAATGCTAACCTAAACCAAACCAAAACAACAAAAGGCTCAAAATATAAACAAGTGAAAAAATTACTGGCTAATGTTTGTTCTCTAATGAATGTCTTTTTTTTTTTGTCACGTCAAAAACAACCAGAACATTTGTTAAATAGTCATAGAAACACACCGAAACAGCACAGAGAAGTCTAATGAGTTGGCTGGATTCTACAACCTGGGTCTTCAGCTGATATAAAGCACTGAAAATGAAGACTACTGGTATAAATTTAAGGGTTTTAAATAGAGGAAATATTTACTCACTGCTCATAGCAGAATGGATCTCCACTGTCAGATTTGAACATGTTTAAAGACACATTCAAACCAGCCAATCAAGTAGTGATGGGATTTATGGCTCTTTCATGGGAGCCGTTCATTAGTCGGTTGTTTAACCTCAAACAGCCGTCCAAAACACTGGCTCCTTTTAACCAAGTGAAGCCAAGAGAGCGCGCGGAGGGGGGGGGGTATCAAGAGCCACGTCTTCCTGCGGTGTCCGTGAGGGCACACAGGGTTGGCTAGCCTTCCTCCCATAGATGTGTATAAACACGTGTTTACATACATATCTATGGTTCCTCCTACGTCCGTCACAGCAGTGGGTGGGGTTTGAGCAGGTGAGTTTGACCAGCTTCCGGGCAGGTATGTTAAGATGAACGGCTCTCTGCAGGGACTCGGCTCTCATCATTCACTTTGAAAACACGTTCAAAGATTTGATTTGTTTATGAACGTCACATCACTACAATCAACAACATTACCAGAAAATACTCAAGCTGCAAAGACAAGAGCTTAGAATGCACTTTAATTTAATATTTTGGAATAAATAAAATTATCCTTTTTAACATTTGGATCGTCTGATAGGACACGGTGATCAAAGTGGGTAGATTTCATTACCCCTGATTTATTTAATTACGCTTGATTTTTAAGCTCTTGATTATAATCGAGACAGCTGAGAATAAACTGAAAATTTATGAAGCCTAAAAAATTGCCAAGTGACTTTAAAATGAGCAGAGTATTTACACATCCAAGGCCTTTCCTCGTGAGAGCAGGGGGTAATTGAACAACTTTCAAACTTAATTAATTAAAAGTATAAAAGTACTTCCCGTATACAAAAAAAGAGATCAATTTAGTTTTCAAGACTTTTATTCTGTCATTTTTGGGATTTTAGTGTGTTGAAGTGTGAAGCTGCCTTTCTGTGTTAAGAATTTGTTTTATGCAGAAGCGTGTGAATCCCCTGTGACTTCACAACACTTGTTTGCTAAATAAAAACCAATCCAAGCAGGTCTAGACACGATGAGCAGCAGTTCCCGGAAACATGATGCGATTTAATCAGCTGGTCGAAAATGGGTGTCAGGCAACCAGAGGCTGCAGGGCCCTGGAGCTTAATCTGAATTAATCCAATTAAAATGTAGGAACAAAAAGCATCGACAAGCTATGAGCATTTTTTGTGTTACTGTGCAGAAACAAAATTTCATTTTTACCTGGAACAGGGGCCACGTGCAGCTGATGGTATCAAAGTCAGCATTTTCTTTAGTGGAAATGTGGATTTTCCACAAGGTCTCTTTGTTTATCAGCTTTGTTTGTTTCTGCTGGGTCATTGTGGGGTGTGTTTTTATGCCGCAGAGGGCATCTATGCAACAGGAGATGCTTTGATTTTTAAACAATTCTCACTGAAAACACAATCACATCCTAAGCATTTTGCTACCAAGTGAAAACAACATGTGCATAAAATTGGATCGTATTGATTTTTTTCATGCATCTGCTGTTCTGCAGCTTTTGTCACTGAGGAAATGATATTGTTGTTTGTTGCTTGAGGAGATTTGTTCTTTCTTTCATTTGCTTGTAATTACAGTTCAAACAACTAAACATAAATTAGCTGCAGTAAAACACTCAAAGTTCTGCACACCCACAGTGGAGAAGCACAACGGGCTCCTTCCTTTTCAAAGTGCATTTGTGTTTCGTCACTCTGCACTTACAGTGCGATACTTTTTGTTTCCACGTTGAAATATTCATTGAGTTAAACTAACTGCAAAATAGCATTGAACTAGTCCAGTTTATAAATGTATAATTTATTGTAATACCTGTAAACGCTCCAAAGCGTGTGTGTGTGCTTGTGTGTGTGTGTGTGTGTGTGTGTGTGTGTGTGTGTGTGTGTGTTTGTGTGTGTGTGTGTGTGTGTGTGTGTGTGTGTGTTTTAATGTCAGATTAGCTGAGAAAATGTTTTATAATTGTCTTTATGCTTAAATTCATTTATGAGAAAAACATTTGGATTTTTTAGATTCATTTTTTTGTTTTTTGTAGCATAAAATAAAGTGTTTGTAACTGTGACAGGAACAAGGTAAATATGTATAAATGCTTTTATTGTAAATTAATAATTATACAACAAGTTTGTATGAATGTGATTTACATTAAATACCATAACTATCCCAATGGTTTCTCTCAGACAAAAGCTGGAACTTAAAATTCACACGGTTGCATTTGCTTATAACAGTTCATCTGCATAAATCTTGCTCCGATAGGGAAACAATGGGTGCCATGAATTAATCCGGAGACAATTAGGCTGCCTGTTATGTCTGACCAGTTCTATGTGGATCAAACAGCCAAGGTTCTGTTCTGGATAATAAGAACCACCGATGGACTCAGCTGCTGAAACAAAAGTGGGCTGAAGACACACAACTGGTCCATCTAACAGTTTCATAATGAGAGCCAGATTTTGGCCTTTGGATTTTCAAGTCTTTATCCTCATGGTCAGCCTCGCTACAGCTGCTGGAGAACAGACTTCACCCTCACTGCCAAGGCTGCTTCAGGCTTCAAGCTTTACTCACTTGCTTGTCATAAATGATGATTAGACACGTTTGCAACAGGCGGAGCTTATTCTAAATGCGTCATTTCTGCGGACAAATATTTTAGATTTACTTTTGTGGTCATTGTGTTTGAAGATGAAAATGAAGATGAAGCCCGTAACACAACAGCTGCACATTGACTGGTTTATCAAATAAAGCTCGTTGAGCCGAAAAATGCTAATGTCTTGCGTTGCTCCTTATGTCTTTGCCCTTAGCGTCCAGCCAGCTGGACCTTCTTGTAATCTAGACTTTATAAAGGTTTTTCAAACTTTTTCTTTGGACTTTGTGCTGCTTTTTGAATCCAGGTTCAGTTCTTGTACCTGACCATGCTCAGGACTCTTGTTTCTGTGTGTTAAGCCACTTAACTCTGGGCTGTGAATCATTCAGGCATAAAAGACTCCTAAACTCAAGAGATGAAAGTGAATTGTGTCTACACAAAACAGACTGCTTAGCAAAGAATCAGATTTAAATGGACTTTGTTCTTGCTTCTTTTTGTAAACCTAAATTCATTGAAAGAAAAACACCCAAAACAAGATAATCATATGCATAAAATACAAAATATGAGTAAACAGAAAGCATACAAGTTGGCCTGAGTTGAACAATCACAAACAAACCCTAAACCCCTTGCACAAGAGGTCCTAATGGCACCTACTTTTTGGATCTGTGGTATATGATGATTCAAGATATCACCACAACTGTGGGACTGAGAGCTGCAGGTAAGAAAAATATATTTAAGCTCAGTAATATAAATATAGACTGAACTGAACATGCTTATCACATCCCTCATATCCTTCAGAGTGTCCAGCTTTCCTTCAGCTGATTGCAGAGATGTAGTTGATGTTGGCTGTGCGCCAAATTAAAAGGTGTAACTGTGTGGGAACTTCTCAGAATCATCACATAGCAGCAAGCTATCCAGACCCAGAGGAGGCATGCTCACTAATTAAGGTCAGGAGTTCTCTTTACCAGACTTTTAAAATCATTTTTCAGCCCAGTTGTCTTCTCTTTTTAACCCAGTGAAATGGAGAATTGTCCCCTCGGAGGGTTGTGCTTAAATTAAAAGCCATATAATACGTCAGACCTCTTCTCACCAAGGTGCATAGAAAACAGCTCCCATGCCTATTGCTGATAGGGGTGAGAACCGTCTGTGCTACTTTATTCATTAAATGGACCTATAATAGATTCATCTGAGGCTGCAGAGAGTTTAAGTCAATGGACTTGTCAGTCAGAGCCAGAGCTATCAAGGTCTTCAGGATTTAGGAGAGGTATGAGAGAGGTTTTCTTAAGCCAGTCTCACCCAGGTGGGACATCTGGAGACACAAAACAGAAATAATTCAATTTTTTTTGTTTTTTTACACTAATTACACATATATTATCATGGCCCCCTAAAGGCTACTACTTATGTTAAAACCTAAATGTATCCAGAGCCATGTGCGCTTACAGGGATGGTTCAGTAGACACATAAATGTGCAGTGTTTTCAGTTGCTTATCCAACACTATCTTTGCATGTCAGTTCTGACTTCAAAAACTTAAGTTGGCTTTCGATTATACCACCCTTTGAAAGCCTGTGTCACGTTCTGCCCCTGCCTTCCTGACTGTGTCGCTCTCCTGCCCTGATTAGCCCTTATTGTTTTCACCTGTCCCTTGTTTACCTGCCCATGTGTTCCTGGTTTCCCTGTGTATTTATACCTCCCTCCGTGTGCCAGTCTGGGTCAGATCATTGTTTGTGTTAGCTGTCAGCATTGTGTTTTGTCCTGCCGTTCCCACTCTTATTAAAACCATTTTTACTTCATCCGAGCCTGCATTTTTACCTCCTGAGCTGCCTCTCCACACATGGTCCACCATCTCCAGCCACATATCATGACAGCCTGCTTTCGTCAGATTGTGGAAAAACCCAGATCAGCTACAGCCATCCCTCCCAAATGTTAGCATGTTCACCACAAGCAAGCAGGTTATTCAAATTCAGATTCAAAAATACTTATGTAACAGTATGAGCTCCAATCTTAAAACTATATATATTTAGCTGAATTTAGCACCTAAAATTACTCAGGAACTGGTCATGCTAAAGCCTGAGCGAGCAGTTAAAATGATTTTAGTAGCAAGAAGAAAGGATGTAAAATACCAGTTGAAGGAAACAAGATTCAAAGAGCAAATGGTCACATGTGACAGTCTTCTTGGCATTTCTACTTGCTGTTGCCCAGCCTCCACTGCAGTAAAAATTTTGTTTTTCACTTAAAAAGTAAATAAATAAACATAATTAAGTGGATTAGCAATTGGAGTGCCAGTATTTTTTGTATAAAAGTTGCTTATTTAAATATTTAGTTTGCATAACCAGGAAAGATTTTTTATGGACTCATAATAAAACAAGTTATTACTAGATGACATCAGTAAATCTGCACATATACAATAAAATTACATTTACAACCTCAACTCTGAAAACTAGAGTTCTGCTGTTTTCTCACAATGGCCATTGACTCAAGAGTAAATAAATAAAGAGACAGAAGCACAATAAATGAGACCAGCCTGTTCATAATTGCTGGGTGTAAGATGGAGAGCCAGGGCCCGGTGGAGAGCAGTTAATTGACAGTGACTGTTTCATGTCTACAGGACAGCAATAAAGCTACGCCTCTCCTGCAGCCAGAGTGCTGTTCAGAGAGCACAAAGGCAGCTTGGTTTGAAAAGGCTACCTCAAAGCATGAATACTAATGGAATTGATTTATACCTCCATTTCCTGCTGGGAGACTTGAGGAGCCAAGCCTCTTGTGTGTCCTGATGTGCTGAAAACAGCAGCACAGTGAAACCATCAGATCTACTGCAGCACTGCTGCAAATAGAGCAGCGGTGTCTGGAGCCTTTAAGATGTCCACCGGAGGTGGATTATGGGAAAATTAGAGAGAAAAAAATAATAGGTAAAATTAATCGTTTGACAGGATTTCTATCAAAATGCTATAAAGGTGGCTTTTCAACCCAAACCTATCCACAATAAAAACTGAATGTATTCCCAAACCACAATATTACTCTAATGTTCTGTTGTGCAATAATTTAAATATATAGAATATTTCATTTAATTGGGATGTAAAAAAAAAAAAAAGAGAAATACATAATTTCGGACCATTCTCTCACCTTGGTCTTAGAATCAGTCTCTTTCCTTTATGCCATTTAACTGCAGGATCAGCTTAGGTGATTAATTTTTTCAGGAATTTACATGATATCTCATAACAACACGTTCTCAAGGTTAGAGATTTACCAAGCACCACCAAAACCACGCCTCCGTCAGATCTGGCAGATTCTGATTGGATCAGTAAAAGCAATGTGTCATGTCTTAACGCTACGTGAGATCAGTCCTAGTGGAAACATTTAAAGTTATATTACTTATTATATTCTATAGGATTATAATAAAGTTATTAATATTTAGATTTCACAAATTGGTTCACATCTTATTACTGACTAACACTTTGTTTGATAAGCTCATTAAAAATAGAGTTCTTTGATTTATTAAAAAGGAAGAGTCCTTGTCTTCATTCTTCTCTTGCACTGGAAAGGAAAACAGTTTAGAGCAAATGCATGCGACCTTGAGGCAATATCTCATGCAGGTTAGTTCTGTGTCAGGAGAGGGGGAAAATGACTTTTTGGTGGAAAACAGTCATTACATTCCGTTACATATCCCCCCTTTTCAATGGTACGGTGGTCCGTACAGAGACCACCTGGCGTTGAACAAACCAGAGTCCTAAAGGGACTCCGAGGATAGGGGAAGGTGCAGTTCCCCAGGAAGAGGCCAAAAGTGGTGAGGTACGAACACCACTCGGAAGAACAGTACATGGTTTCAACAGTCTCACATGATGCCTTTGGAAGCACACAAGTCAGCAGATTATTAAGGTATCCACGTGGAGGTAATAATTTGAAGCAAGAGCAAAACTTTATATATCCACGGGTAGGGAATACTTCCAAAATAGTATATTGATCTTTGTAATTGCAGTTATCGTGATTCAGTGCAGGAAAGAGCAGCAGGCAGGTCAGGTCCCAGAGAGCAAAGTATCCCAGCAGCCACACCGGAATCCACGAACGTCCAGGTCCTACGAGCCAGAACACCCATCAGGAGGAGCAGAATCTGATGACAAATCATAGGTCCACTCCCAGGAAGCGAGGATCATCAGCAAAACTCAGAAGAGGAGAGAGAGCACAGCACAGGGCACTTCAATGTAGACACAACAAAATGGTGGCTAATGCAAATTAATAAACAAAAAGGAACCTAGCACTGTTAGTACCTGCATGTACTATGTGTAGCATTTATGTGAATTAGCAATTTAAGTGAAGAAATGGATGCAATACGCTACGTGTACTGGAAAAAGTGGTGCGAAAAGAATAAAATTAATAAAACCCTATGCTGCGTATGGGAGAAATCACTGCACTAAATGAAAACGTAATCAATTGAAGGGTAAAAATGGTTGTAGCCCAAAATGGTAAATTAACAAAGTTAATCATAAAGTTTTCAAAATGTAATCACTGTAGTAAAATTCTATAACAAGACAGATATATGAGTGTCAAAGAGCACTAAAAATGTAAATCAGTGAAGTTAGTCATCAACCTACATGTGAATGTACCCATAAGGAATTACGATTAGTGAAAATATATTTAAAAAAATTTGGATAACAGTAATATGTGGACTAAACCCATCTACTGTTAACAAACTGATTACCTGACTTCAGGAACCCACAGCATGTTCATCTCAAATCACCCAAGTCTGCACATCATGTATAAACAGGAAAGACAACCATGCACACACACAAACATAGACAAACTTTTGTAACTCGAGATAGAAAGCTATGGAACCGACGAGGCGCGAAATCACCCCCCTTTCGAAGTCTGTAAGTTGTTGGTGGTTGCATTGACAAAATTAGTGGAACCCTTGTGCGGTTTGATTTGGTCCCTGTGGACCAATTTATAGACAGGCTCCTTGTTTATTTGGGTAATCTTGGTGATCTGATACACAACTGGAGAGAGCTTATCAGTTATCAGGTATGGGCCTGACCACTTTGGCAAAAGTTTCTTAGCCAGCTTTTCAGAGGTGTTCTTGGTGTTACCAGTTTTAGGAGCGAAAATGTAGAACCAGGCCTCACCACCTATGTTGAGTTCAGAACGTGAGGCCTTCTGATCATAATAAGCCTTCCTGCCCTCAACTGATTTCTCCAGATTTGTCTGTGCAAACGAGAACGCTGCAGGCAGATGGTTTTTCAGGTCCTGCAAATATTGTTCGCTCGTGTAAGCCGGGTCGGCCTCAAACTGAACTGGCTGGTACAGCAGGTGAAGTGGCAGGGTCATTTGTCTACGCGTCATCATTTCAAATGGGGAGACACCAGTAGACTCATGAGGGGTGGCCCGTATGGCCATGAGGACCAACGGAAGCTTCCCATCCCAGTCTTGGTGATTAGAGGACACGTACTTCCTCAACATGCCGACAACCATCCGGTTCATCCTTTTGACATGGCCAGAAGACTGGGGGCAATGGCTAATGTGGAAATTGCCCTTCACACCCAACAGTTTCCAAAGATGTGCCATCACCTCAGAGGTGAAGTGAGTACCCCTGTCCGAGTCAACCCGAGTGGGAAGACCGAAACCAGGCGAATATGTGATTCATCAAGAGAATAGCTGTTGTTTTCGCCGTGTCATTAGGTGCTGGTAGACAGTCAACCCACTTGGTGAATGCACAGGTCACGGTCAAGATGTATTTGTTACCTCTGTTGGACCTGGTCAGAGGCCCCACCCAATCGAATTGCAAGTCCGACCATGGTGTGGAAGGTCCCTTTCTCTGTAGGGGAGCTCTGTGTGCAGGGTTGGATGGCTGAAACTGACAACAAACCAAACAATGCTGGACGTGATCTGAGATGTCGCGAAGCATCCCCGGCCAATAAGCAACCTGGCTAAGGGCACCAAACGTGGCCTTGTCACCTTTGTCTCTGGCGGAGGGAGAATCATGAGCTTGCATGATCATGCCCCCCCTTAGTGACTGTGGCGCCACGAGGACAGGCGGCAAAGGAGGCTTGGAGGCGTGCATCAGCAACCCTTCAACCATTCTCAGCGTGACCCGAACACGAAAGAGAGCATGGAGCTCAGGAACAGAGTCAAGCTCGGCAGAAGAAGGCTAAGAAGGATAAGTTGTAGGATCAGAAAAGTACAGAATCATCCTGCTTATAGCAGGATCCTGAGACTGAAGACTGAAAAGATTGTTACCAGAAAAGACAGGTTGAACTGACACAACACCCTTGGATGGTTTGGAGGTGGACACGTCAGCGGCCTGTGCCCGAGTCACAACATACACACGGGGTGGGTCAGACCGAGAAGACACATCCTCAGGAAGCCACAAGGGGTTGAAGACTCATGGAGTACCATCGGCCGCGCCTTGTTTGGCAAGAGAGTCTGCAAGGTCGTTCAGGTCCTTAACATTTCCGGGTACACGAGAATGTCCTTTGACTTTACGCCAATAAATGTGCATGTCATGTGACGTCACTAGGTCGTCACAAGCCATAAAGAGGTCCTGATGTTTAATGGGCTTCCGGTTAGAGGTTAGGAACCCGTTACTCTTCCAAGAAGGTAGATGACAAATGAAACTGAGACACGCGCAGTCCAAGTCAGTGCAAATCACCAGCTCACGGACACCACGGTCCACAGCAAGTTGTAGTACTGTCAAGATCCCAGCCACTTCTGCAAACTGTGAGGTCTTAGGACCCAACCAGTAACATTGGGAGTTCTTCTGGTCAGTGTTCAACCACACGACACCCTCGCTTGACCTTGGCGCAGCACCGTGTCGAAAAGAACTGCCATCGATGTACACGGTCGGCGAGTCCACACAGAGAGACTGGTTGAAGTAGTGGTTGTTGGGGTTTAGAAGAGTCTGAGGAGGGCTAGCTGGCGGGACTGACGTGACAGCGTCGTCCGAGCAGTGTTGGCACTCAGCCAAACCCATGCCAAGAGGGCTACGGCGGTTCTGGGCGTAGTGTACTTCGATGTTGAAGCTTTGAAGAGCCAGCAGCCATGAGGTGATTCGCGCATTGGTCACCACACCATCTCTGATGCGCTGACTGTTAAGGAAGGTCACTGGCTGGTGCTGAGTTTCAATGATGACTTTCTGTCCACCGATGTAGCTAGAAAAGTGTTTCACTGCCCACATGGTGGAAAGCAAAGCTTTTTCACAGCCAGAGTACTTTAACTCAGGACCGGACAAGAGCTTACTAGCATAGGCTATGACACGCCTGTCGCAGTCATATACTTCGTAAAGACCGGCACTCAAACAGTGAGATGAGAAACCGACCTCAAGGTGGAACTCCTTGTCGCAATCGGGGAGCACCAAGCACGGAGCCGAGCATAACGCGGCCTTCACGTCGTCCATGGCCTGTTGCTGCTGCTCAGTCCACTCGAAAGGCACATCCTTCTTCAGTAGGTTAGTCAGAGGTCTCGCTATCTCAGCGTAGTGTTCTACTAACTGGCTTGAGTAGTTACACACCCCTAGAAAGCTCCAAGATACGCTTATGAACAAGAATGTCGTCGACATGGATGAGGGTACCTTGCTCTCGAGCATCAGGACAGGTTTTGTCCAAGAAGATGTTGAACTCAGCTGCTGAGTTGGAATAACCAAAAGGACACCGAGTGAAGGTGTACTGGCAGTTGGCAAAGGAGAAGGCTAGTTTGTGTTGGTCAGATTTATGGACAGGGATTGTCCAGAATCCAGACACAATGTCAAGGGTGGAGAAGTATTTAGCTTCTTTCACTTTTGGGAGTTCTTGTTCCAGGTGCGCCATCGCCCACCTAGACAAGGGAACCTGTTTGTTGAGTTGCCCGTAGTCGATGGTTAGTCGCCACTTACCATTAGGCTTCTTTACTGGCCACAATGGAGCCAAGTAGGTGCTGTTGCAGGGTCGGATGATCCCTTTAGCCAAGAGGCTTTCATTGATATCCTGGACTGGTCTGTGGGACGCCAGGGGAATCTTGTATTGACGCACAAAAGTCGGCGCAGCGTGTGGTAGTGTTGGAATCCTGACTTCATGGAAAGTGGTTAAACCACAGTCCAAGGAGTCGAGTGAAAGAAAATCTTTGTATTTTAACAAAAGTTGTCGTAGTGTGTCTCCCTCGGCATCGTTGGTAAGAGCATCTGCTTGGTCCACGACCTGTTCAATCTGAGAGAAAACATCAGAGGGAATCTCTGATGGCTTTGAGCTTGGCAGTGAGCATGCGATTTCCCCATGCTCAGGGTCACCTACCGCAAGGCAGTGTGTCGGGGAAAGAAGGTGGAGTGAACGGCAGAGGTTTTCTAACACCTGCCCTCAGTTCCCCTTCTCCAAGATCGATAAAAGCATCAAAGTGCTTCAAAAGTTCGACGCCAATGAGCAAAGGCATGGTTCCACTCTCACAGATGTACATGGGGTGTGTCAAGCTCATAGGACCAATCGTAAATTGGAGCAGAGACTTAGAAGACAAGGGCACTGTAGAATCAGAGAAAACATGGATAGTTAATGCAGAGGGAATCAGTTCTGGAGTGCGTACGCCTCCCCCTGCATCCAGGCAGACGTGGTTGAAAAGAGACTTGCTCATGATTGTAAAATCTGAACCCGTATCTAAAAGTGCATTGCAGGGATGCCCCTGTTGCAATATGACAGATATTGTGGGCTTACCACCCTTCCCCAGTGGCAGGAGAGGTCCCAACAGTAGTTCGTCAGGCTCGATACCAGGGGGCGCTGGGCCACTGTCCATGGAGGTTGCACTTATAATCAGTGTGGATGGAGCGATATGGGACATTTTGTGTGTTTCCTGTAGTTCAGAGCCAATCAGTACATCCGGTTGCAGCTTGTCCATCATATCTGGAGGCAAATCAGCAGAGCACAGGGTTAGAGCCCCTCCCACATGGGAGGCATCTCCAATTGCTTGGACTTTTATGACTTCCTGTTGAAAAGCTGCATCTGCACGTTTTTCATTTCAGCAAGCTGCATATTTTTCATTTCAGAAAGTTGCATATGCAGCTGGGTCTGCGTTTCATTCTTCCACTGGAAAAATTGCATTTGTGAAATATGCATTTGAAGTTCATTTTTCATCTGGAAAATGAGAGAAGTCAAATGATTATTTTGCTCTGAAGCCATTGTACAGATGTAACAGGTCCTTTAATTTGCTATAAAATTAATGGAAGCTGAATAGGAAACCCCTGCTTACTGGATGGATGAAAATGGGCTTTGTTACAGGAGAAATTGCAGTTTTGAATGACATTCAGGACAGAACAGTCTCTGTAATGACCCAGAGATGTCACTCGGCGGACCGTACCAATATGGCTGTGCGAGAGGTTGCGTGGGCTTACCAGGCAAGATGGTGGCATGTGTGCGCATGAGCCATACCTCCAACTGGCGGTTAGCACAAATGGCTAACCGAAAGTCAGTTCCTCACACCGAAAGTGTTAAAAATGCTGCTAAAACAACTTGAACGATGTCGGAGTTTGTCCCTTGGTGGCTAACAGATTTTAAGACACAGGAACAGATGGCTTGACAGGTTATCGGGAACGCGTATACCGACTGTCTAAACCGAGTTTTTAACTAGTTAGCAGCTGGCTGTGCTAAGCTAGAGGGGCCTGTCAGCTGAACAGGACTTTGCAGTCTAATCCTGTCGTAGAACTGACCAGTCCGAATAACCGAAACGTTTGTGAGCATCCGTGTTAATATTTCGGACTAATTAGCGTGTGCAATTCATGCTGCAGCAACGCTCTTCTGTTTTAAAAGCTTATAAGACTGTCGCAATTCAATGCTGGTCAAGCTACGGGCTGACTTACTGGTGATCAAACGGCAATCAGGGAAGTGAATTTCCGGTGGAGAAATTCTTTTATCTCCGTACAGAAGAAGAATACACAGTGTCACGAAACACTCAGAAAAGACATAAAATCATGTCTTTACATTAAAGATGACAGCAGGAAAAAAACCTGTTATTTGTGCTAGAAGCTCCAATATGGCTCGAGGTGACGTCAGCCTTAAATGAAGAGATGAATCAGCGCATCCTGCCGTAGGTGAACAGTGTCACTTCCCCTTTTGACTTTAAAAGGAGATGCTGCACGCTAGTGGTGGATTATGAGATTGTCCCATTTTTAACCAGAAACATAAGTTTTAAGTGTTTTTGTGTTTCTTAACTGATTAAATGTCTCAGACTTAGCACAAAGTGTCAAAAATGTACAAATATCTGGCAAAATGGCTCGCCATTCTGTAATGGGTTAATTTACATGTTATTTAATAAACCATGAGACGTGAGATTCCATAGGAAATATGGAATCAACCTTATGAATCTGTGGGTACTTTTTAACCTGAAGATTGGAACTTTTTATTGCAGGGATTATGTAACCACTTCGTATTCACTCAGAGACAACAGAAGAGAGAGTCAACTTTTAAAAGTTTAAAGATTTATTACTAAGCAAATTAAAACTAGACTAACTTTAACACTAAATGTATGGTGTAACTAAGGTGAAATGAGACGGAGAATGGTGTAGTGTGGAATGTTGTTCAGAACCAGCAAATCCGAAGAAATGATTAGTTCTGGTGGGGGTGAAGGTGATATCTTCATGCTAAGCTTTAACTCGGAGATTCATAAACACATAAGACGCCATTCTGTTGGCCTACGTACCCTTTCGGAAGTCCCCGTTAGATCAGGAATGTCGAGGTCCAGCTTGACCTTCTCTGGAACCGAAGCCGGTAGGAAAAGCAGCGGTTGCCGACTCAAACCAGTCTTGAGATACTTCCGGGTCACGACAGTTTATCGGCATCTAACAAGACCCACAACGGGGTCGTGATGGTTCAGCTGTTATTCTGAAAGGAACCGTTGCAGCAGGTGGAACGGCAACAAGGTTATCCAGCTTGTTGTTGGTTCTTTCGGCTGAAGAGGAGAGTTACAAATTGGCCACTCTGTCAACCTCTCTATAACACTTTGAACTGGCGTTAAAGATGACGTGGGCATAGTTTTATACTTTGGATATTTTGGTTTATGGTCGAATGAAAAGGTGAGAGGTTTACCAAGCACCACCAAAACCACACCTCTGTCAGATCTGGCAGATTCTGATTGGATCAGTAAAAGCAATGTGTCATGTCTTAATGCTACGTGAGATCAGTCCTAGTAAAAACATTTAAAGTTATATTACTTATTATATTCTATAGGATTGTAATAAAGTAATTAATATTTTGGTTTCACACATTGGTTCACTTTTTATTGTTGACTAACACTTTGAAAAAAATAGAGTTCTTTGATTTATTAAAAAGGAAGAGTCCTTGTCTTCATTCTTCTCTTGCGCTGGAAAGGAAAACAGTTTAGAGCAAATGCAAGCGACCTTGAGGCAATATCTCATGCAGATTAGTTCTGTGTCAGGAGAGGGGTAAAATGACTTTTAGGTGGAAAACAGTCATTACATTCCGTTACATTAGGGATTGCCTGAGTGTGCGCGAGCTGCCGCTAGGGGGTGAAAAGTGAAAAGTGTAATGGCTGCGGAGCTCAGAGAAGTCCGTCATATGTCACCATTAGCGTAGCCAGAAACTCATTTGTGGGTGGGCCAAAGAAAAAGTAAGTGGGCCCAATAAATGTAATTGAAAACAAGTATATTTTGCCCGCGCGCGTGTGTGTGTGTGTCCTCCACATGTGCCCTACCTTCATAATAACAATGCGCCGAGCTTCAGCGCTCTGGCCTAGCGCACGCCGATATGTTCCGTATTTGATCATTTTTAACGATGTTGGAGAAATCTGAAGGTGGTGAGTCATTCTGGCAGATTGTAACTAACACCCTGTCTCATGCAGGTGTTCTGACATTGTAAACCTCACACACAGAACATTGTGGATGTAACAAAATGAGTCAAGAAATGATTCCCATCTGAGCATTTTAGCATTATTATATTATTATATCAGCACACTGACTGTGGGACAGCATTCTAAATGTGTCAGGCTATTAACAGCACGCTGAAGATCTGAAGTTCAGAGTGCGTCTGTCAGAGGTCAGACGTGTTCCAGCGGAACCACGGCTCACGGGTGCACATGTGAGCACATCTGGGCTGGGCAGAAGTAATTTTACAACATTTGTTTAAATAGCACCAATAATGAGACGCGGTGACTGGAGCGGCTCATGGAGCTGTGCCACGCGCGCGCACACACACACACACACACACACACACACACACACACACACACACACACACACACACACACACACACACACACACACAGATTCAATAAGCACACGCGCCGCGCCGTCAGACTGAAGGCAGAAATGAGCGCTGCCTCCTCTGTGATAAAAACTTTTAAGAGGTTTTATAACAACATTTTTCACTCAAGGTCATATTAAGATATTAGCTTCTATTTTGGGATGACGTATTAAAGTCTGGTCCGCTCCAGCCATTGACTCCTCATGAACCTGACCACAACTCATGTTACTGCAGCATTTGTTATTCCAGTCCGCGTGGCAGCGGATCGCAGATTCAGCCACACCATAAAACAGCAATAAGTCGGTCTGAGGCAAAAGTGAACCTCATGGCTATAGATTTTCCATCTTTTCCCCTATAGACATTTGATTACGCACAAGTAGGTGGCCAGTTCAGGTTTACACAGAGCAGAAGGAAGGAGAGCGCTCTGGCCACAGGTTAAACGTTCCTACTTTAAGAAAACCGTTAAATTGCATTGTTTATGTGCTACCTGGGCACTCTAAATAATTATTTAAAATTAAATCAAAGGAAATTGTAATGGTATTGAATGTTTATTAATGACTTTAAAAAAATGAAAGTGATGGGGAAAAAGGTTGATCATATTTTTTAACAATGTCTGTCGAGTGACTGCTTAGCTTGACGTCTGATATATATATATATATATGTATATATATATATATATATATATATATATATATATATATATATATATATATATATATACATATATATATATATATATACATACATATATATGCAGTATATAAATATATATATATATATATATATATATATATATATATATATATATATATACACATAGTTTTTTGCTGAAAAAGCAACAATTTGCCAGTATAAGAAACCCTTGTGAGAGTCTAAATTTCCTTGTGCGATTTGGACCTTGCTTTTATGTTGATGGAAATTTTAACAGGTTAAAACTGCAAAAGTAAATTTGAAAACAAATGAGCTTGGTACATTTTTTCATGCTTCTTAATAATGTTCTAACATAGTACAGCTATAAGTATTTTGTGAAGATTAAAGAAAAACAATAAAAGTAAATATTAATTAAGTGGTTCCCCACATATTATTATTATTATTATTATTATTATTATTATTATTATTATTATTTCTAAAAACCTCCACCAATAACACGGTTCGAAACAAAAGCTATTGGACCATCCAGTTGTCGTATCGCTGAACTGCCGTACTTCCCTGGGTCCTCCATTCATAACACAATTGCATATTTAGCAACAGAACACCACTGGTGTGAGAGATTCTTTGCTCAATAATATCAGAGGTGGAGAAACAGCCGGCTGCTACCACTTCAACTTTAGAACAAACTACCAGAATCCAAAAAAGAAAGCACCATTTGAAGTCACAAACAACAAGACGTTTAGACATAGAAAACAGTGACTGGTGTTTAGCGCTCTCTTGTTTACTCTTGTAACACGGGTTTTCAGTTCAGTCAGTGATTCTATCCGAGGGGAGGGGGTGAGTGTTCCTTGATTGCAGATTAGCAGTTTTAAAGCTGTGTGCATGGATGTTTTATTTAAATAGTGTTAAAGTTTAGGACCCACCTTAAACTTTCTCCATATAGTAATTTCTGAGAGATGGAAACTGCAAGAAATGTATGAAAGGTTCTGGAGGGGTTTGTGACTGAAATGCAAATGTGCAATGTTACTCTCAATTTCATCATATATCTCACTTGACCAACCTATGTAAAACAAATTAAAATACAACAAAGAAAACTTTATGCTAAAGAGTTATAGCTACCGAGTCATTATATTTAAAGGTGAACATTTAATTATATGTATGCAATTTGTTTTTCTAAAAAGAGATTCAGCATCTTTGGATTGTTTGTTAGGCAAGAAAAAAAAATCCTGAAACCAATATTTAGAACGTTCCTTGACCTTGACAGATGCATTAATCATTCATTTGCCTCTTTTGGACAATGCACATATACTATTAGGCTAAAATGATTAAAAATGTTTCACTTTAAATACTCAATAACGGACTGAAATTTAATGACAATGGATAAAAACACATTGGATGTTTAATTTATGAAAATATTGTTTAAGATCTTGATTGTAAGGTTGGTGGAATTTCTCCATATAGTTTCAAGGACTTTTATTTTGTAAAATCTTAAAAGAAAGTTTCTTATTAATAGTGAGATGCATGCTGACTTTTTCCATGTATGTAAAAACAAACTGCCGATGTGATGGGTACATTTGTCTGAGGAGCTGATGGAGCATGAATAACTTAACATCTGTTATGACAGAAATATTCTTCACCAGTCTGTGGTGTTTTATGAACAACCTCTCCCATCAGGCAAGTGAAAACATACTCATAGAACACAGTCAGTAGCAAATAACACCAATGATTGATGGCTTAGGTTTCTGTCATTCTTATGTTACAAAATGTACATTTTAGTAAAGA
Organism: Nothobranchius furzeri; assembly: GCF_043380555.1. NCBI lineage: Eukaryota > Metazoa > Chordata > Actinopteri > Cyprinodontiformes > Nothobranchiidae > Nothobranchius > Nothobranchius furzeri. The sequence goes on along the minus strand of NC_091741.1, from coordinate 71,048,876 downwards.
TACGACAAAATAAGTTTGTATTTACTCTTTTATGTGGAGTTGGTTAATTAATGAGGGGAATTCGTGCTCATAGTTTCTTCAGAAGCCTCAGTCCAACCCCGAGCCTGAATGAGCTTAAAGTGGAAAATGTCCAAGCATAATAATCAGTTCATTTGGTTTCAGTGTTGTTTCTGTGATGGAATAAAAACTCATCTCCTCAACATCCTATTATCTTTACAGCGGATTTGGTAAATATAAAATGTTTGCCAATCCTCGTATCACAGCTCCACTTATGACAAACAAGTATCAGGGACAGAGGTGCTATTTGAATCCCTTTGATGTTTGTGCGCTCAGCGTGACACACCACCACAAGTCAGGTCAGATGTGAACAACACACCGCATTCGGTTTGCAGCCCTTTTCGCTTTTATTGAGTAGACATTAAAAAACCTTTTTATGGGCAAAAAATTAAAGCGTAAAGAAGCACAACAGTCATGTTGAGATGAAAAAACAGGGTTGACTGACAGAAACAGCAACATGTGATATACATCCAAGATCATGACACATATTTCCTTAACCAAGGTCATGCAATGGGATGATCCACGACTGTAAAGCTATGCCTCAGTCTCACAGACTGAGGGTGGTATTTCCACCAAAATCAGAAACGTAAGCCTCTACCACCACTTCCATGTAATATATTTATTTATAGAGGCAGAACAGGCTGAAGGCCGTTTGGATGCAGAAACACAGGACGATGAAAAATCATATGAAATCACTTTATTCTCAGTGTGCGGTGATTCCATTTTTGCAGGAAAGTTACAGATTTAAATATTTGTCTAAAATGGCATGCAGTGAGGCTAACAGGTGGAGCTTTGAAACACAGAGACACGAAACGCTTATATCAACAACCTCGCCTACATCACACACTGTAAGCATGCATACATTTTTGTGAACACAAGGATATACAGAGAGAAAGAGGAGGGGAGAACACTGAGGAGATTTAGCAGAATTAAATAATGCACCAAAGAAACTTTTTTTTCTCTCAAAATACCAACCACCAGAGGACAGAAACAGGACAAACTACACACAGGAAAAAGAAAAGTGCACCAGAATATCTCCTCAACACATACAGAACACAGAAAGACAGACGCAAGAAGAGAGAAAAGTCAGACAGTTACATTCACGTCACATCAGTATATTAGCTATTTTTCTAAAAGCCAGGTTTGTCAGGCGGTTCATTAAACCTGTGAATAAGGGACAGTAAGTGACGTTACACAAGTGGATTTTTGACACAGCTTTTCTGGACTACAAAATATCACCCTTAACACAGGCAGTTTGTTTGGGCAGTGATCTGAATGCCATAGAAGTGCAATACATTGGAAATGACTTGATGACAGTGTATCCTTTTATTCAGCAGGTGAATGATATGCAGAGGGTGATGACATTTCGGAGCACACCAGCTTGGAAAATATTCACTGTTAGCATTGGGAACGTTAGCTAAGGTGTTGTTGGCATCGTTTACAAGGGCAGTAACTGTAGCTTTCTAAAATATTCTTGGGAAATATCTTTTTTTTTTAATATAAAAGTGCCTGCATGACACTGATAATGTAGCTGTGATGCTAATTGTACACATAGCAAAGGCTAGTACGGTTAAAGTCAGTTTAAACATTGCACTAGAGAACCTGAGAATTAAAAAAAATTAAAACAAAAAAATATACAAGCAGAAAAGCAGTTAACTTTAATGAAAATCTGCTACCACCATCTTTGGCTTGATTAAATAACTGCTCTAATGACAAATACATGGTAAATAGTGCCTTAGCTAGCCTGATTGCTCAATTTATGCTAGCACACTGTTGGGGAAGTGGCTGGCAAAGGCAGTTTTGAATATACTGGAATCACAAAAGGTTAAATAAATTCTATTGATCATCACTACAATTTTGTCCTCTGATGCTTTATTCTGCTTGATTATAGAGCTTTCAGAACACATAATGAAAACAGAACACCTCACTAATGGCACACACAAGTTATTAGGTGCTAGTTTAGACCTAGACACATAAAACTATGATTTGGTGGTAAAACTAGTAGTTATGAAGTTGCAGCTACAAATTGGTCACATAAATATTTTCCAACAGAATAACACAAATTTAGCTAAACCGATCAACTCTAATAGCACATAATCCCTTATAATTTAAGAGGGATTTTATGAGCACATGAAATTCAAAATCACTCTATATTTGATAAAGTTTTGTCACCAAACTCAAAATTTAGTTGAATTTTAGAAGCTACATGAACATTTTCAGACATGATTTGAAGTTGAAGGCAAAGAAGGTATTAACTGAGGCCTATTGTAAATATTTTTTGTAAGTATCAGTATGTTACCAGCACAAGTCTGGTGGAATGTTGGAAACATCTGGAATGTTTAACGAGACACCGGGAATGAAGTGAAATAAAAATATAAGGCATATGGAGAAAAATCATGAAGAGTTTTGTGCCATTGAAGTATTTTACCTGCATGCCAGGCCAGAATCTGCAGCAAAAGTAAATGTTTTGGTCATGAAGGTTTCATACAGGACTTCGAACAAAGATTCTCATACTTTCGCTCCTGTCTTGTGCCCAACTTAATGGCAGTCTGTTTAAAAAAAGTAATTTTCAGTAAATTTATAAATGATTTTCATGACACGAAACAAATTGTCCCACCTTCCCTCTTTTTACTGTTTAAGTTAAACATGGCTGACGTACAAAAGTTTTACTACATTATGTGGACACGTCTTTAAGGACAAACACATCAAGGAATAACTTTAAAAACACACAACAATGAAGATTGTCTGTTATTGCTGATTTTGGGCTTTTCTCCCGTTTGTTAAACCAACAGACACAGGACTACTTCATTTTCAACATTATATTGCACTATTGTCACTGTCTGTTCACACAAAGTGTGTTCACAACATAGTTGTGTTTGTGAGGTTTAGAATTTCTTTTTAAATAATAGAAAAATGAAGATAACACTGAATTAAAAATTCATCTGCCAGGTTCGACTTCTACAAATTCTAAAGTGATACCTACCAGCATAACAAATGTTTTAAAGAATGTGAATATTATTAAACCTCACACGTGTGTATGGAAGAACATTTTAGTCATTATCTCCCAATAAAATGTTAATCAAACAAAAAAATAGAGAGCCACTTATTGCCTCAAATACCGATGTATTCTGCGTTCACACATCAAATGAAATGGGACCCATATACGCACATTACTTCAAAACCATTGACTGCATGCTTACAAAGTAAACAATTTAAAAATGTTTCATTTCAAATTAATTCCTTCACTTTCTGGTTTACAAATTTTGAATGTCTTGGTCGTATTACACATTCACTGTGAGTCAATGAGAATGCAAAGAACAATTTGCAGGGTGAATCTTCACAACAGAAAACCAATAATGTATCATTTATATACACTGTATGTATCAAATATTGACAAGAACATGAAAGGAATAATCACTAAGAACATTTGATATGGTTTGGAATAATTTTGTAAAAGGTAAAAATATGGCTTTTACTCTTAGTCATCAGGTTAAATGTTCTATTTCACTCATATATATCACTTTTTCACAACTCTGAGGCTATTTACAAACAAAAAAGGGGTTGATGGGTGAAATCTGGTCTTGTTCTGACTGATGCACTTTCTTAACATATGACATTAAAGTAAAAATACATCAGATCTGTGTGAGGGCTGCACACTTTTTAGAGTAGGACAACAGATCATCGAAGCAGACAGTCTGTTCAAGATATTAAAAAGCATGAATCACCATCTGAGATCAGATTGTTTAGCTGAAAGACAAAATCATGGCACGCTGCGAAATTCCAGGACACTTAGATTACCGGTCTGGGATGAGTGTGAGGGAAGGTGTGAATTCAGGATGGGGTGGGGCAGGTTGGTACAGCATTAATGTAAAGAACGTTGTAAGAAGTTAAACGTGTTTCATCCAAACTCCCTCGTGATTACTTTTTATTGAACATATCCATGAGAGGTGCCGGTATGAATTTCATGACCGTGTCCACGATGCTCTCTTCTTCCTCTTCATCACCACAGCCAGTGGGAACAGCCTTTTTGGGACGGGTGAGGCTGCCCTCGGAGGCCTGCTCCATGGCTGCTGCTGCCTCGGCTTCCTTCTCCTCCTTCTTCTTGATGCCATACTGCAGAGAAAAACAAAACAGATTAGAACCAACTTCAAGATGAAAAGCTAAAAAAAAGCTGCTTAAAAATTTTACAATTATGATGCGTTTTTACTCAGAACCCATTCTGGCAGAGGATTTTGGTCCTTGAGCAAAATCAATAAAACTGGACGGACGGGGAAGGGTTTGGGAGCACAGGAAGGCCACTGGGCTGACTGACAGCTAATGTTGGAGGAAACTCATCCAGACTCGTCTGTGACCTCTCTGCTGCCTTACCAGACAGACTTTAATGGGATTCTGCAGCAATACATATTTTAAGTGAAGACTGCCAGACTCCCTTTCTGCTATATGTGGGGCAGCGGGAACATCTGTGTGTCTGTGATAGAATCAGACAGGTTGAGTTTAAATGTGGCTTTCTATATGATTGAAGTCAAGCTTAGTAACGTTTAGTAATTTACTTCCACATAAACAAAGACGAAGAGAGACATCTTAATCTGGGTGCTTCTCGTGATTATAAAGAGATTAAAAATATCTGTTTTCAATTTATCCGGTGTCATTTTGTGGAAAGGTCACACATACAGAACAATCTTATACAGAGATTTTAAGGTCAACTTTACTCATAGTTTTAATACATTTGCAGTGGGAATGAATGCGTTGTAAGTTATACTCTGGGGGAAAAAGCTCCGGCGTAACTGTTTAAGGGCGCAGAAGTCAGCTGGAGGAAGAAGTGACAGAATACAGCAGGGTCTAGATTCCTATTTCCTGATTTCTGGACATCTCACCACTGATTGGCTAACAGCAAAACAACTCTACCACTAACAACTGAGACTGCCCTTATTAAGATATTAAATGATATTTGTCTAAATACAAATTCAGGCAAAACGTCTATCCTGATGATGCTCGATCTCACTGCAGCTTTTGATACCGTGGACCACAACATCCTTCTTGATATGCTCATAAACTGGGTGGGACAATGGGCACAGTCCATAGTTGGTTACAGTCATATTTTGAAGACAGAGGTCATATTGTCCCTATTGGTGACCACAAATCAAAGCTGATCACCATGACATGCGGGGTCCCCCAAGGCTCAATTCTTTGACCTCTGCTCTTCAATCTCTGCATGCTCCCCCTGGGTCAGGTCATATACAATAACGACATTGCCTATCATAGTTATGCAGACGATTCCCAGATCTACGTAGCTCTATCACCTAGTGACCGTGGTCCCCTAGACTCACTTTGCCAGTGTTTGGAGTAGGTCAATGACTGGATGCAAACTTCCTCCAGGTAAAAAAAGACAAGACTGAAATTGTTTTTGGATTTAAGAAGGATGGGAAGGAGGTTTGCTGTTGCTCAACTTGGCTTCAGAGGATAAAAGGTAAAGACCCACTTTAGAAATCTTGGTGTCATAAGTGATTCAGACCTGAGCTTCACTAGTCACATTAAGGCTATAACTACATCAGCGTTTTATCATCTTCATCACATAGCAAAACTCGGGGACTTCATGTCCAGACAAGGCCAAGAGAAACTAATGCATGTGTTCATCTCCAGTAGACTGGACTATTGCAATGGTCTTTTGACTGGTCTTCTCAATAAAGCTGTGAAGCAACTGCAGCTTATTCAGAATGCTGCTGCTAGAGTCTTAACAAGAACTCAGAGAGCCGAACACATCACTCCTGTTCTTAGATTTCTACACTGGTTACCAGTAACTACAGAATAAATTTAAAATTACTTCTACTAGTTCATGAATTACTCAATGGCATGGGGCCAAAATACATGTTGGATCTCCTTCCTGTATATATGCCCAGCAGGTCTCTGAGATCCTTAGGAAACAGTCAGCTGGTACAGCCCCGGGTCAGAACCAAACAGGGTGAAGCTGCTTTTAGCTACTATCCTGCTCACAGATGGAATCAGCTTCCTCATGACCTTAAATGTGCCCCAACTCTAAAATAGAAAACCTTCATGGATTCATTAGCTCTTGTTCTGCATTGTAACTGCTCACCCTTTAACTTAATCCTTTTCTTTTGATTTTTAAATCAGAATTTTAATTGTGTGTTCATTGATTTTTAATGTTCTTGCTATTCTCGCTAATTGGAAAGCACATTGAATTGCCTTTGTGTATGAAATGTGCTATATAAATAAAGCTGCATTGCTTTTTAACACCCCCAGTGCCCGTTATTAATTCTCTGTGGTCAAACCGAAAATGAAACCCATCTCCTTGCTATGTGTTAATCTTTTTAGCACCTTAATCTAACTGCTAAAATGTCTCCCCAGCCTTCAATTAGTGTCTACAGGAGTGGTTCACTAAATCAAAAAAAACAGATGTGTTCACTCCGACATACTTTACAAGACAAGGGGGGAGCGAGCCTTCGTGTATGTAGCTCCCGTTCTCTGGAATGCACTGCCGCTCACTATCCATAGACAGTCATGGGGCGAACGCTATGGTTGTCTTTCAAACTGTTTCTGCATGCTATTGGACAGTGACCAACATGACAAACTCACTGCTATGAAAGTCAGTCAACAGGGCAGTCTGCCATATACTGTTGCAAATATATCCTTCATCTAAATAAAGGACTTAAATACCTCTATCTACTCCTGACTCAAAGAAATGCCCAACTCTTAATAATCCAAGTTGATTCCAAAGTCATTTCAAAGGACCGGTATCCACCACATTTTAGTTTTAACTCTGCTTCAACACACCTGATTTCAGTCAGTAGGTAATTAACAGGCTCCTGCAGAGCTGCTGCACAGGTGATTGAACCACTGAATCAAGTATGTTGAAACAGAGAAACCACTAAAACGAGCTGGATACTGACCCTCCAGGCCCAGAATTGATTGCCCCTTGTCTAGAGGTTACCACAAAAAGAATTGAGAGCTGAGTCTGTTGCAGACCACCTGAATGATGTTGCTGTCATTTTCACCATATGAGAAGTCATGGTCTTCAACTAAAAACATTAAATGTGCTTACTTTTGCAACCCTGAATGCAGAATCCAGAGCTGTAAAAATGTGTTTCACTTTTATTTTAATCATGAATACCACCTACATGTTATCACTTTGTGTAGGAAAGTCAGGACTTAGAAAGTGTCAGTAGATTTTTAGTGCAGTAGGCTTTCGATATTATGTTTTAGATTTAGTTTTTAATTCGTTAACATAATTGTTCCTTACCTTATCCCTGATGCCCTGCCGGATGTTTTCTCTCTCTGCTTCCATTTTTGCGTATTTGGCCTTCCTCTCCTCTTCTTGTTGCCTCAAAGCTTCTTGTCTCTCCTCCTCTTTTTTCTGAGCATCAGGGTCCTTCTCCTCCTCTCCACCAAGCATCTTACCCATGTCTTTGGTGGCCCCTGTCAAAGGTAAAACAAGGAGAAAGAGAAAAAGATGTGTCAAACCAAATAGAATCCTTTAATGCATAACACACAGATTTGACAATTACCCGAACATAATAGCTTTCTGGCATGACAGTGATACATCTAAGGTTTGGATAGTTGAATAGTTATTGCTTTGTATTTCCATTTTCAGGCTGGTGAAAGAGCAGCACTATTTCCCCGTGACAGAACCAGAGACAATAGATGGAACGAGTGCCACTATCAAGAGCCAGACATGAAAGACCCTGCAATTGATTAATAGCAATCCTCCTGATTGCTTTTGTGCTGCTTGCTCTGGCATTTGTTATCTCCAGCTAAAATTTACATCCTCATGTAAAGCGTCCACTTGGACCATGGGTCAAGGCTTGAGAACAAAAAGGTTTCGAGTGCTGCTGAAGAGATGAAATCAAACAATCACCATACAGCTCAGTCTGCGGCTGAGCTCAGCCTAATATTTCAGCCTGTTAGAAATGCGTTAAAAATGACCCAGTTTAAGAATAAACACCTTAAATGTCTTTAGAGTAAGTGAGCAGCTAATGACTATATTCTGGAAGGTTCCCGGTTTGATTCCAGCTTCTTTACCAGAAGCAAACCAACATTCCACAGGATGTGTCACACTGCAGGACAAATGCAGCTGCAGACTTATGGCTTCATTTTCCAAACATTACACTTGAAGATGAAAAACACGTAGCTGTACAAAGTGCAGGCGCCTCTACTAGTTAAACAGGATGAGGAAAGTCTGGAACTTCTTAGCAGTAAGTTTGTGCATTTTAGGTTTAGAGAACTTGGGAACAGTTCTGCCTGAAAATCAAACTGACAACCAGAATGGTGCCAGAGTGAAGTGACTTTAGATTTATTTTTCATATGTTCTGGCGTTCAAAACAAATATCTCACTTTTGAATTAGGCATGAAGAATGTTTGTTGTCCTTTAAAACAAAAGTGTGTTCTCTTTAGCTGGAGTGTTTGAATAAGAAGGATGGACAGACTGTTTCTGAGTGTGGGCCAGCACCACAAGATGCTCCCTCTGTGCCTTTACAACGGGCTCTGCCTCGTGTGTTCTTACTTTTGAGACATCGGCTCCTCTTTCTAGCTCAGTGGCTGGAGACAAGACAGTGCTCTAAGAGTGATCAGACAAATCCTGAACCCTCAACTCTGTGCTCACATCCAACTAACAGGAAGGGGGAAAAAGATTATAATGAGAAGTGGACCTCCCAGACTCACTGAGCAAATTTAAAGGCCACCTTGCTCTCACCCTGCCCTCCATCCGGCATGCTGCGTGTCTTTACGAAGACCTTTGCCTGTATCTCAGTGTCTGCTTGTACGAGGTGTAAAGCCTCGCAAGCTCTCAGAGGAAGGAACTAAAGACAGAGCCATCTGTTTTTGCAGAGAAATTGATGAGACAATTATAACCTTGAGCTAAAGTCTGAGCTTGCCATATTGTACCAGAACAAGTCCCAGTCCCTTGCAAGGCAACTGCTAATTAATTTCATATTTTAAAAATAATCCTTGGTTTGTTAATAATTTATTATTTTAGTTGTCTTGAGACTTTAAGCCAGAACAGTAATTATGTGCATTTACAGTTGAACAGGGTGGAGACAGACCATTCTGTAGATCTGTAATGGCGGGGTGTTTTAGTACAATCTGTTTGGTTAGAAACAAACAAACAAACAAACAATAAATAAATAAATAATACATGAATGCCTTGGCGGAGTGAAGATTCACTCTTCTTCGTAGAGGCAGAAAGAAGAACATTAAATTATTTTGCAATCAGTAATGTGATATACTCCTCAAACAAAGGCTTTATTCCCTTCTGAGCACCAATTATGAGTGATAGAATGAACATTTCTCTAGATTTTCAACATCCTTTTTTTCATTTTACAATGCCACACAAAGACAAGATCAATGGTTTGCAAGTCACAAGACTCAAATCCTACCACTCAAGTCCTGAGTCGATAAAGTTCCTGGGCCTGGGGTTAAGCCCAAGACCCAAGCTTTTATTTTTAAATTGTAATTTGACCAAATTTGTTAGTTCATTACAAAGTCCTACAAAACAATCTTCAAAGATGTTTATTACATAGCTGGTCCTAAGAAATCACAAAATCCGAAGAGAATCCCACAAGAATATATGTAATTCCGCCTGTTCACTCTATAACAAGGAGAAATATGGCAGCATTCATCCAAAAGATCTGTGGATGTGTCACAGGTAATGGCAACATTCTGTTATACTTAATAAGAAATCTGCCATGTTTGATTTCCTGTCTGGCCTCATCTGAATTACTGAGTTTGACACATTCTAAAGTATAAATAGTTTACACAGGGCATATTTAGCAGCACACAGCAACACACCGCTTCTAGGATGCATCTGAGATGCATCACTGCACGCCCTGTGGAAACACATTCATTGAATCTAGAAAGACTGTAGTGTGTGTGTGTGTGTGTGTGTGTGTGTGTGTGTGTGTGTGTGTGTGTGTGTGTGTGTGTGTGTGTGTGTGTGTGTGTGTGTGTGTGTGTGTGTGTGTGTGTGTGTGTGTCAGTGAGTCATGGCAGATGGCTGCTTCTACTGAGCCAGGATCCTCTGGAGGTTTCCTGTTAAAAGGGAGTTTTCCTCTCCACTGTCGCTAAATGCGTCTTTAGTATGAGGATTGCTGTAAAGACACTGACACTAGCCAGTGTCTTTACAACAATCTGCTGGGTTCCTTATATAGGAAACGTTTTACTGATTGGCTTAATGAACTGACCTGTATTGGAATGTTTACTTTGTGAAGGGCTTTGAGACAACTCTTGTCGTGATCTGGCGCTATATAATTAAACTTGAACTGAATTGAAATGAAATGGTTATTAGGTGTTTATTTAGGTGTTAAAATAAAATAAGACAACTATTTTTTCCATTCAAGTCACAACAGTTGTTATCCAGGAATGAGATGCCGTCTCAGTTTCTTTTTTCTTCTGCTGCTCTCTTTGGGAAGTCACATTCTTCTCGTGCATGCACTAAACAACACTGGAGTTACATTATTCATGACTTATTTCTATGCATTCATAAAGACCACAGCATCTCATTGAGGTTTGCAGCAACATAAGAATAAACCTTAAACAATATTCAGCTTCTCCGTTCTTTGCCTGAGGACAAAGCAGAGCTGCTGAGCAGGGCTGTAAACCGTCCATGTCTTTGTTGCTGAAAGCTTGAGGAGATTTTTTAAACCTTGTGTGGGAAGCAGGCTTCACAGACAAAAGGACTGAGGAGGAATATCCTTCATCACCTCTGGGATAATATATTCCTCTGTTGCCTGGTTGAACAGAAAAACTCTTGAAATGAAGTTTAGTCTGCAACTACAACTTAGAATACAGCAGGACACACAGTTACCCGGTTTGAGCTTATATCCTGTTTTTTGAGCTGAGTTCAATGTCTCATTAGAGCAGCAACAGATACCAAACTACTAAAACACGCAAGTCTGAAAAATTGGATTATATTGTGGATGCAATGCAACATTTTATTCTTTAATACAGACATTATAAGGGAGGAGGCTGCATAGGGTTATTTTTAGTTTTACAAGCTTTTAAACTGAATTAGAACCCAAGACTGTTGTGTTTTCAGCACTCCTCCCAACTACTTAATGTTTCTGATCCTTTATCTTTTTGTTTTTGTACAATCTACGCAATCATTCACATATGCTGCTGTTTATTTTAAATCTGCCTCTTCCCAAACATACACATGACTGGTCTTACAGCTCAAGGCTAATTGGCTTGTTTTATTTTTACCATTAAATAGTTCCCGAGTGCTGCTGTGTCTGCAGCTCACCACTCCCCGAGGGGATGGGTCAAATGTGGTGAACAAATGTCACCACACACCAGCGTTTGAGACAACTGATGGGATTTTAATCCATAATCTTTAATTGTGACACACTGGCTGTGTGGAAGTCTATGACTGTCATGTTTCCCAAAAGCCTTGGAGTCATCTAAAGCTTCCTGCTGTGGAGTCTGGGAGGAGTGCTATGATAAGGCTCTAACATCAGGAATGAGAGCCTCGACTTCGGTCAGAAAAAGGAAAGAAACTGGGTCTATAATTAGAGGACACAAGGAACAAATCATTTCTGATGCACATTTAGGGCTTTGCAAACGATTAACTCCATTAACTGGTTGAAGACCACAGCTACAATGAAAATATTTCATGATAAATGTTCTACCATGAGACTTGATTAGTCAGAACCCATGAAGTATATGTGCAGTGTAGTGAAATGAAACATTACAGCGTAACTGAAAATGACCAATAAGATGTGATGATTCCATATAAATATACACAACAAGATATGAATGAAGGTTATCTTGTCCATTAGATGGTGAAAAATTGACCACTTGGAACTATGTAACTGCAGTGCAGTCTGATATGATATGTAGTTAAAACCAAACAAAAGAAAAAACAAAATCAACCTCACCTGAGTAAAAGTCCCTCTGACCAAAATATGGTTCCTAATGTTCCACTTAGTGTTCTCCGTGCTTCCTCGATATTTAGCTATTTGTCCTCATGTTCTGCTATTTGATTGAAATATCTAAATTAGTTAAATCTCACACAAACTAAACGGAGACGAATTTCAGATATGCACAATAACGATGTGACAATTTTATTATTATTGTCATGAAAATTGTTAGAACATGTTAAAGTCACATGATAGCCATGCCCTGCAACACATGCAAGTAGAGAATGCTTGCAAACATTTTGGCCAAGCTCTTTGTTTCTCTGTGATTTAGTTATCTTTTTTACTGCTGTTTTTGAGTTTTTTTAACTCCTTTATTTCTCAGTAAACCTTCATTTGCATCAAATGTGGAACGAATGTGGTCCAGAATTCGTACGGCTTCCGAATAAACTTCCATTTACACCAGCTGCAATTCTGGAAATTTCCTCCTGCGAGAGCTCCAAATGATTACAAATCAGACATATCGTATATGTTTAAAGAAGTACTTGTAAAAATATTATGAGCTGTCAGTCGCTGTGAACTGAAATCCCTGTCATAAATAATAACAGGAAAACAGGAAAGATAAATGCAGTATGGGTTTTATTTAGAAATATCCTGGATGTTCTACCTGAGGCTCTACCAACTGACTGTTTCCTAAGGATCTCAGAGCCCTGCTTGGGTGTATATACAGGAAGGAGATCCGACATGTTTTTTGACCCGATGCCATTGGGTGATTTATGAACTAGTAGAAGTACTATACAATTTCTTCTGCAGTTTACTGGTAACCAGTGTAGAGATTTAAGAACAGGAGTGATGTGTTTGGTTCTATTGGTTCTTGTGAAGACTCTAGCAGCAGCATTCTGAATAACCTGCAGTTGCTTCACAGCTAATGTAATCAGTAAACACTAAAACATGATTAAAAGATTCTAATTTATAAATAAATTATTTTGATGAATCTTGGTGTTTAAGGAAGAACCCAGATGTACAAATACAGTGTTAGTTACTGTATTTGTCATATTCAAGTGGCAACCTGTTCCTCAGTTAAATATGTATATGAAAGATTATATTATATTTCTGTATTTCTGCTTTTAGTTTGTGAGTACTATGGCTTAAAAATAATGTGAGTCACACCATTCATCTGGAGCCTCAAAATGGAAGGTTGTTTAGCTCTATGGGTAACCTTTGACCTTAGACCCATGCATAGAGCAATCTGGATCGATATGGATATGGTGCATTGGCACCCATGAATTCCCCTCACAGAAACTTACCAAAAAAAGAGGTTTTAGGGTTGCTCTTTGTGGGAGTCAGAACCTTTTTGGCTGTCGGTTCTCCAGGTGTTGGTGCACCACTTGTAATGTGATGTCAACTGGATTTTAAAAAAATTACACTCACTGGCCACTTTATTGGGTACAACTATTCAACTGCTTGTTAATGCAAATTACTAATCAGTCAAACACATGGTGGCAACTCAATGCTTTTAGGCATGTTAACATGGTCAAGATGATCCGGCAGTTCAAACCGAGCTTCAGAATGGGGAAGAAAGGTGATTTAAGTGACTCTGAACGTGGCATGGTTGTTGGTGCCAGACAGGCTGGTCTGAGTGTTTCAGAAATTGCTGATCTTCTGGAATGTCACACACAACCATCTCTAGGGTTTAGAATCGTCTGAAAAAGGAAACATCCAGTGAGCGGCAGTTCTGTGGGTGAAAATGTCCTGTTGATGCTAGAGGTCAGAGAAGAATTCCCAGACTAGTTTGAGCTGATAGAAAGGCAACAGTAACTTGTTACAACCAAGGTATGCAGAAGAGCACCTCTGAACACATAGCACGTAGAACCTTGAGGCAGATGGGCTACAGCAACAGAAGACCATACCTTACAGTATCTAACCTGTTTGTTGACTTCCATTTGCGAACTCACTGCAGCTTTGAAAGAATTTATTAGGTCAGCCGAGACCCAGGGACTAAATTTAAAGTTGGAAAGGGTTTAGCGAGAAGAAGCGAGGATAAGAAAAAGGGATAAAGAAAGAATTCAGGAAGTTGTGGATGGCAAGAAGTTGGATTAGAGTGTGAGCAGTTACATAAAATCCAGCATTAAATTTGATGCATGTGTGAAAACATGAGAAGCATTAGTAGTACTTTATTTGACTCCCACAGAATGAGAAGAACATGCACAGCCTCTAATTCCCTCTGCGTGTTTGTGGCCTTCGTGCTTTACTATCTCGTTTCTACTATGAGAGCATGATCGATTGTCGTGTCTTCCTGGTGCAACTGGGCTTCAAGAGCTTTTCCCTGCAGTGCACTGAGAGTCATGTATGAGTTAGAGATGCATGTTTGGTGCTGAAATGTCAAAAGAAACATTCACCTTAAAGCCATAAGGTGTTTGGAGAAGGATAGAAAGGATAAACGTGCTAAAAAAGAAAATGAAAACCAAAAAGGAAAAAGGTTATTATCTTCTGAAGGTATGGATTAGACGTCGTGAAAATTAATACAAGAAAAAAAGTCAACTTTTCTGAGTTATATAAAAGAATTAATGACAGTAAATTTGGTCAAGTGCAAATACAAAATCTTAAATTAAATTCGAGATGAAGTAAAATAAGAGCAAAAAAAGAGGAACATGAATATTGATTTAAAAGAAGAGGCAGAGAGAAAGACTGAAAACAGAAATATTCAAACAGAAGAGGAACTGGAGATGATGCAGAAAAACAAGTGATAGTAAGAAACAGCATGACCAGCTCTAAGACTCTGTGTTCCTGCTCTCCCATCTGTCACCAGTCCTCAGCAGGCCCACGGCTGCAGAGCAGCAGGTCCATGCATCAACCCTCTCAGCCCACATCGCGCCGCGTGGACCATCGTCATCGGCCTGCTGCCCCGAGCTGTGCAGGAAGGAGGTCCCAAAATCCAATGGAGTGACCACCAAAGGAACCATATGGGCTTTGTTACCCAGTTTAGGGTGAAGAACACCGAAAATATTGGCTGTGTTCATTTCTTTAGTGCCCTCAGTAAAATGAAATCATATTATTTTCTAGCAGACTAAAATCTGGTGAATTTTTTCATTTATTTGCAGAGCAACAAAAAGAGGAACGTTAAAAAATAAAAAGAATTGCAAGGATCATGAGACTACTACATTTCTAAGCAATATATTAAATGTAATGAGTTTGTTTTAACAAGGACATATTACGACTTTTTATCTTAAGTTAGAATAGTTCTGTGGTTGATTCAAAAGATGTTTATGAAGTTCCTTTCAAGAAATCTCACTCACCAAAAGCTATCTCAGCAATTTTACTCTTGACAGTTTCAGTACCTTCCAGAATGACCCGATTCAGGGCTCTGTCACTTTAAGAAAACAAGCTGGAGCTGGCCACGCTCACCCGTGACCTGGTCAGGCTGCTACTGACCCTTTTTTCATCCAAGTCACCTGATTACAGGGGTCTACCATATCGAATGGAAAAGGCATAGTTAACAGGGAGCAAAACAAGTAATGAACAAAAGGAAAAGTAGCCCTTGAGACTGTTTTATTGTTGTTGTTGTTTTATGATTGCTTTGTTTAGCATGGTTTCAACTAGTTCAAGCCCAGTTCAGTTATCACAAGAAGTAGCACACCTAGGTGAGGAAACAGGGAGTAATGAACTGAGAGAAAAAGTTGTGACTGAGTTTGTTTTTCTTGTCCAGTTACCTCGAGGGAAGATTTATCACACGGGGCTCATAGAGAGTGGTATTTACAAAAGTTAAGTGTTAGCTAGATTATGAGCGTTAGCTTAAGTCCTGCTGTTCACCGACTTTGCCAGAATTCACCCCGCCAGATTTATGACATTGTGTGATTAGAAGCATTTCACTTTAACCTGGAGCTGATTAAAAAAGAACAAACAGAAAACGTCCAGATCCCTTCTTTCACCCTGAAACAAGGATTTGAAGCTTGTTAAACTCGTAGCTGTTTTTCTTCTCCATGTCTGATTTAATGATGTCAATTTGCTGATGTCAGTGGCCTAGTGGTAGAGTGTCTGCCCTGGGACTGGGAGATCAAGGTTCAAATCCTGCACTTAAAAAAGAGACTCAATGCCTCCCTGCTTTAACTCAGCTTTAAAGGGACTTTACGGAGTTTTGAATTTTTATGCTTGCGATTGCCCCCTCAGGCCAAAAGCATAACGGCAGCTTCAATAGTAGGCTTGTGCACGAGGCACGCATGCTGTACGTGCACACTCCTTAACAAAAATAACAGCTGAGACAGTCTCGTGTGTGTGTGTGTGTGTGTGTGTGTGTGTGTGTGTGTGTGTGTGTGTGTGTGTGTGTGTGTGTGTGTGTGGCCCGGAGGACAGAGGACAGGAGAACACGCAGCTAATTAATTAAATAATTTGGTTCTGTACCTTTCTCTTCAGCACAGCCGACAAAGGTTGAAGATGGGTCAGTCCGTCAGCTTCACAGAGCTTCCCTTCCCTTGCTTGAAAAATTGTTCCAAAATGAAAGTTGAACCCACATCTTTTTCATCTGTGAATTCAATGCCGTTTGGCGAGTCTCAAATAAAAATTTGGGCCTCTTACTGTAAAAAAATACCATTAATGTAAAAAATAAATTCTAAATAAATTATGTTCACATCCAGAATTGAACCCAGGTCTTCTGCACAAGAGTCAGACGTCTAACTAGGTGTGCTAAAGTGCTGGTGATATCTTTTGTATCTGTAATATTTATATCCTTGATGACAGCTGAAACAACGTTCAAAGAACGGTTCGGAGCGAAAATGGCTATTTTGTTGCTAATTTGCAGGAAATATCTGGAAGAAAGTAGCTAAGGGTCCTCAGAAATGTAGCTAGGTTCATCACTAGGTGTTAGGAACAGCAACAAAGTCGCTGAGTTGGCACTACCTCTCTCTCTGCTGCTAACCTACTGATAGCAAATTCTACGGGCGATGCCTGAGCGTGAACGCGCATGAAGCAGTCTGCTCGACCCGAGCAGCTCTCTTTATCTGTGATTTTACAGAAAAACAGGCAATCACAGTAAAAATGCAAGGGCTCATTCTACAGGACCAGGGCATTGCAGGAGAATGTATGAAGAAGAAATGTATTATTTCTATACATGTTTTGGCTGTCAAACTTCCATAATGTCCCTTTAAGGGGTTGGATTGAGGGGTTAAACCACCACATAGTTCCCGAGTGCAGCCACAGCTGCAGCTCACTGCTCCCCATGGAGATGGGTCAAATGTGGAGATGAATTTCACCAGTGTGTGATGAGTAATGGGACTGTAACTTTAAAAGAAGCACATTTTTGTTTCATATTGATTTTGATCCAGTGTTTGGGTCTTTCAGCCACAAACTATAACAAATCTCCAGTTTGTAGACTTTATGTTGGGCCAGGCAAGATAATAATAACAGTAATAAAGAACGATTGTGTGGCGTGTGATAGCGGTGTTCATAATGTCACCAAAAAATAAGTACAAAATAAAACCTCCTCCAAACCGATTAAAGTTTAAGTAGAAGTCATGGATACATCCCAATGCTTTAAAAGAGCTGTGGCTGTTTTTAACTCCCACACAAGGTTTTCTCAGTGGCACACCTTAAAAAGATCTTTTGTTAAAGCAGCACTGAGTCACTTTCTCACACTGAGTTGTTCATGCTATTTACTGCTCTGGTTTTTGGAACACGGCTGTCCTTTGAGAGCTCAAGCAACAGTTTGGATGAGAAAAGAGAAGAAATGGAAAATGTTGGGTGCAGAATATCTCCACCCTGCTGCTGAGAGTAAGGGTCTTACCACAAAGATCACTTTTATTATTGGATGGTGCTCAGGCATAGCTGGCCAGCCAGACTCCTCCTCTGTTTAATTCTGCACAGAGAAAGGGTCTGGGAACTCTCCTGTTCGAATAACCCCGAGTAGCGTACGTCACACACCATAACGCCAAGTTTGTCACAAACATGGCGACTGAAAGGGAGTTTGCTGCTTTCCTCTGGTCTAAATGACTTAGACACGTATTTAAAACCACAACAAGTAGAGGTGCTAAAAGCCTTTTTTTTTTAAATAGATGTTTGCGCCATTGCCAGATGCCATTTTTTACTACAGCGTTGCGCGGTACAGTCTGCATTTCTGTGTTTTTTCTGATTGGTTATTTTTGAGCTGCCTTGTCCCGCCCTTCAAGTATCTCTCTCCCTATGAGTTACCAGACTCTTTCTCTGTGCAGAATTAAACACAGGACGAGTCCGGCAGGCCATGCTAGCTCAGGCAAATGCCCTGTGTCACTAGGGAAATAAAAACACACTTTGGGTTTAGTTTGATTTGACACTGACTCAAAGTTAAATAATCACTCATTCAACTTTCAGAGAAAAAAACTTTATATGGCATTATTTACTTTATGTTAAAATGCTTCTTAGGACTGAGAGACATTTTATTGTGTTTTATGCATGATGGTAGTGTGTGATCTTATTGTTCCAGCTGTCCCAAACAGAGCAACTGGCTCTCAGGCTGAAGGCTTCGTTGACGTTCCTCTAGAGCGGTGGTACTCAAACACAAGCGGCTGAGGGCCACATCAAAACTCTCTGTGAGTTGGAGGGCTGGTCCGAGGTGTAGTGTGTGTGTGGGTGTGTGTGGGTGGGGGTGCTGCTGAAGGAAAAGTCCCACTGAAAGGTCCAGTCCAGTTGGGATAGGTGGATGGGGTGCTATTTTATAAAGTTCAGAGAGATGACTGAACCAGTGTTCAGTTATGAAGCGGGCCCTCCTGTAACATTCTAACAGTTGTAGTGTTATGCCATTTCTGCCCTTAACAGCTGCCCTTTGACACAGTGACAGTGTGCATAAATTGCCAAGGTCGTGTGCTTGCTTCTGGTGTTTACATTCCAGCAAAGAAGACAGAAGAAGGACGAAGAATGCTTTTCATTAGTTAATCAAAGAACTTTATTTCTAATAAAGCTAATCAAAACAACTGTTGGTCAATAATAATCAGGTGACTGATCTGTGAAATCACAATGTTATGATTTATGTGTTTAATGAATAACAGGATCTTGGGCTAACTGAGCTAGACATCCTGATCCACATAAGGTAAACACATGACACATTGTTCACTCATCCAATCAGAACTTTCCTTTCTGATGCGTGGCAGAGCTCTGTGGTGTTTAGTTAATCAGTCCACTCTGATTCGCTAAGAATCCTAAACATCTGAGCTTAATAAAACAGAACAACGCCATTTTAACTCAGTTCCATCACATGTTCCATCACAAGTTCCACCGCAAGTTCCAACATGAGTTCAACCAGCTCTCAAATCCATCTGATGTCCATCATCGCTAAGTGAAGTACAGACTGGCCAGCTGTATTTTCTACTTTTAAGCTGTATTTTCTACTTTTAAACTGAGAACTGTCAAGCTGGAAAACTCTGTCGTTTTATCAACAAGACGACGGTTCCTTCAGAATAAAAGCTGAACTCTACGACCCAATAAGGGGGGTCCCTACATGACGTTGAAACCTGCCGTTGTACCGGGAGACTATCCATAGACTGGTTTGTCGTGCTGCCGACGCTGTTTCACCAGTTCCAGCACCAAGGAGGGTCGAGGACCTGGCATCCGGATCTAACACGGAGGTCTCCGCACGGTACGTAGATCGGCATAGATTGCGTCTCATGTCTTCCTCCTGAAGTCCATACCGGTCAGTTAGGGCAAACAACACCTCGCACTCAGATTCGCCTCCACCAGATGGAGATTCTGAACTGACACACACATCAACACCTCAGCATTACATCCATCTGCATCCATCATTAGAGAGTTAGTCCTGGTGATTGTTTCAAATAATTATAAAACAAATATTCTTAAACGTCCCATCTCTCTCTCTCTTCTTGTCTCTAACTCAATAGAAGGTGTTTGAATAAAATTCCCTTTGGTAAAAACAACCTCTTTTGATTCTAAGGGCCCGGTCCAAAGATTAATGATCCAGCTCAGGTTTGAATCAGTGATATCTCTGAACCTTAATAAAAATGTAAGAATATACCAACTATATTCCGCTACACAGTTTTGTTTTCCAAATTTGCCTGTGTGGCTTTATACTGGAGTACAGTACCTGTCAAGGTGCTTTTACAGTTCTTGTCTTTGGAGTCATGATCTGAGAAGAGAATCTTGAGGTCAAGAGGACATTTTTTTTAGTCTGTTCTTTTCTGTTTATGTGTTTTATTTCAGGCATCAACTATTTATAGATGGAAAAAATCACAACAGCAATTAAATTAAATAAAAATGTAAAAAAAAAACTAACAGTTTATGAAATATGTTGAACATCAATAAGAAAACTACGGAGTCCGTCTAGTGGCCACGAGATATTTAACGCGTTCCCAAGAGTTATTAATGTGTGACCATGAGATCTTTAATGCATGGGAACGAGTTATTAACTCGTGGCCATCAGTTAATTTCTTTTCCTCAATGTCACCAGACGTACACCGTAGAAAACAGAATTAGCAGACACATGTGATGAAAAGCTCTATCTCTAGAGCCCAAGGGACACATGGCATCAGGAACATCGTTTGTTTGCTTTTTCATCCGTTTACAACTCTTATCGATGGATGGCAGCCTCACACAGTCTGGGCTCGTTGAACAGAAACCTCATTTATCACGCACGCACGCACGCACGCACGCACGCACGCACGCACGCACGCACACACACACACACACACACACACATTAATTTAGCATTTCTGCTGTTGAATGTGGATGAAATCAAACACACAAATATTAATTTAAAGCAGGTATCATGATAATGAGTTAGAAAAACCATCAGATCATATCTTTTTGGATCTATGGAATTTAGATCTAATAACTCGTGCCTCTTCAGATGAGCACAACCCATGTCAGTCTTCTGGTCGCGTGCCTCAGATCACAGGGAGCAATTACTGAACTTCATTTGTAATTACTGAGAAGTCACTGCAGTAATGAGTCATGTAGGTGACAGCATGTCACGCTGCAACTCCAACACAAGATCGCCGAGCGGGGAGCCGGGACAGAGAGAAAGCATTCTGTTGTAATGTTAATATTAGAAACCTCTCAGGGCAGGTTAGAATTCTAGTTTATAACGATGTGAGCTCTTAACTGAACAAAGGGAAGAAACACAAAACAAAGAATAGTAGTGGTGGTGTGGGGGTGATGTTAACCATTGCATTGGTAGAGAATTAGATTGAAGAAACAATCTTTTTATTTTAGTCATCTGAGAATTTGCTATTGATTTTAAAAACAATGTCTGTGTGAGGCTTGCTGCACCATCATTTTCTTTCAGTAGACTACAGTGAAACAACCAAGCACCGTAGCCTTATTTATTTATTTTCATATTTTATTAGCAGTTTGAGGATAAGTTCAGTTCCAGGAGATTGCATCAAGTTACTGACTTGTTGGGTCAGTGACTTTACTGCAATGCCCACACTACTTTCTATGTAAAAGTTAACATCAAGAGAAGGAGAATGTTCAGTAGTTGGCGGTAGTGTGCCAGCTGATGGCGTCTCCACAAAGTTATCACAGCTCAACAGAACCTAAAGGACTCAATAATCCATTGATCTTTCCATTATCCGCACCCTGGACAAGTCTCCAGTTCATCACAGAGCCACATGGAGACAAACGACCAGTCACACACTCTTTCATAGGGACAATTTTCAGTCTCCATTTAACCTAACATGCTTGCTTTTATATAAGTAAGTAAGTACGTAAATCATATTTAAATAGCACTTATCACAGACATAGAATAACAAGTGCTTCATATCAAAACAAAATAAAACAAAGTAATTACATCATAATGATCTCTAAACAGAAATAGATTAACATCAGAAAAAAATTAAGTCATAACATTCGCAAATTTAATAAATTGATGAAAGATTACAAATTTGAGTTATGAAATGTGGGAGGAAACCAGAGTACCTGCAGAAAACCCATGCATGCATGGGGAGAACATGCAACTCCACACAGAAAGGTCACGCAGCTGGAGCTCAAACTGGTGACCTGGCTGCAAGGCAACAGTTCTACCAACTTTTCAGCGTGTCCCACTGCTCCCTGTGACCCAACAAGTGGTTAAGATGATGAATGAGTGAGTATAGATGAAATCAGCACGTAACTAAACATTTGATTGTTTGTTTGCCTCGTTGACCCACCACCTGCTCCTGAAGAAAGGAGTTCTTTCTTCCAGCTGAGCTAGTTGTGTCGTATTTTAACACATCGATTTTACGATCGGTCACCAATAGTGATCAAGGGATTTGCATCATCATCAGGATCAAAATGTGTTTATTAGGACCCTGAATCAATACCTGATATTGGATTAAGACATTCCTAAACTAAAGTACCCAAATCAACTTGGACACACAAAAAATCTCTCTGGTTCTCTGCCCGTCACTTCGTGACAATGTGGTCCTCTATTCCTCTCCGAGTCTGATTCTGCACCATAAAAATAGTTAATAGTTTCAATACAGTGTAGTACACATGACTCAGCAATCATTAGACATGTTCAGTCCTCAAAAATGGCCAATTCAGCTCCAAAAGCATTATTTCTCAAACTAAACTGCACTAACTAGCATGGCATTTATTTATAGAGCAGACTGTTATGACAGCAGAGACTAATTGGCTCTTGATACTATGCAGGTTTTGAGGAAAAAAATACATCTGGAAATTTGCAATAACAATTTGATTTTGGAAAGCCACATTTCAGCACATTTAATATTTTAGGAACTATGCCTGTCAGTCAGATTGTTCAATCTTCCACTACTTGAACCAATTCACAACTAATTATTTCTGGTTTGTTCTCTGCTGCAGTTTACTCCAACAGTCCGGAATGATTCCTACTCTCCGTGGAGCTGAAAGCTCATTTTGATTCAAATTCAAATTCAAAGATACTTTATTAATCCCACAGGGAAATTAGAGTCTGTGAAAATCAAAGATCAGTGAAAAAAAGTATTTGATTGATAGTCTGACCAGAGGTTTTTATTGCATATTTAACCATCTTAGGATCTCCTACTCACAGATCAAGATGGAGACAGAGACTGTGAATAGTTTTTAGGTTAAGTCTCTGCAAAATGTCTGAAAAGCAACTGAACTAAATTCTTTGTTTCATTTTGGATGTGTTTTCCTTCACCTTATTTATGATGCTGGTTTTTCCATTCTTTAAATGAGACTTCTGACACATCTGAATTTATTCCAAAGCTAATTAACAGGTTAACTAATTAACAAGTTCCTTCTTTTTACACGTGGCACAAACCTGAACCTTTCATGTGTTTTAGCACTGAGCTTCTCTGTTTCTGTAAAAACCCAAAGCATAAAGTGTGTCATGGTCCTCTCTCTTCAGAATGAGTTTCTGATTCAAATCCATTTCACTTTCATGTTTTATTCTTTACATTAATGGCTGCTTCAGATTTTGCAAGTGCTAATGGAAAAAGTGCTGCTTAATCTTTTCTTCCAGGAGCCATGTTTAAGAGAATCTATAAATCCTGCATTTGCATTTGCCATAACTGTATTTCCCAGACGGTTAACAATACTAATGCTAATGCAGCTCCCTTATCAGCTCTGCAGTGAAATCCCCCAGCAGACAGTTCTTTGATGTCATGGCCAACAACAACTTCTAACATGGCTTTCATTTCATACCATTTTCAGATCTGTCCTCTATAAATAAATGATTTGATCTCTGGGGACGATGGTGACAGCCCATTCTGTTTGACGCAAAGCTTAATGCAAAGACTAAAATGAATGTATAAGACACTGTGGTCTTTTAAAATTCATCACAGGAAGCTGAACACTGAGCAGTACGTTTTAAAGAATATAAGCCTCTGGCATTTTAATGTCAATGAGATGTGGAAAAGGGAGATACATTTGAAATAAAAGCTCTTGGAGGATTTTACATGCATGAAAGTTATTTAACTGGGTCAACAACTTTTTATTTGTTTACTGTTTTGGCTAAGAACTGGGACAGACCAAAAGCCAGTTATCTGATTTTTTATGATCAGCTGACTTTAGATGAGCTGTAGTTGAATAAAATAAAAATGTAAAGGTAATGCAACTTTTACCTGAATCCTAAATCACCCCATGACTTTGAACCATTCTGAAATTTTCAAAGCCAGAGAGGAAAGTGAGGTGTAGGTGTCAACATCAAACAACGCGTGCAACACATTTTCTACACAAATGGATTCCTAAATCCAGTTCACAACTGTTGGAGACTTGTTAGAGGCATGACAATGTGTCACGAGCGCCTGTGAGGTGAGCAGAGGTGAGGATCCAAGCCAAGGACGTAATTTTCACTTTAGAAGTGGGGGGGGGGGGGGGGCACGGGAGGGGGGGGGGGATCTTTACAGTATGTTCTAATGGGGAACAGGCTTCAACACAAACTGTTGTTTTCTGCTTGGTCCTAGAGCTCAACCTGTGTCATTTTAATATAGCGTAATATTGTTTTTGGATGGTAAAAGGTACAGGGGTCCAAACTTGACTTTGGAAAAAGTGGGGGGGACATGTCCCCCGTGACCCTCCCCAAAATTACGTCCATGATCCAAGCGCATGGGAAGGCAGGCAGGCAAACAGGCACAGTTAAAGGGTTTTTAATGACAGGCACGCGGGACACTGAAACAATGATCCGACAAGACAAACAGGAACGAGAGGGTTCAAATACAGGAAGAGCTGGGACCTTGGGTTATTGGGAGACGAGAGGCAGGTGGGAGTAATTTACATGGACACAGGACTGAACAGAATGGGGATACAGGACAGGTTGTGACAGTTCAGTGTAAGTTTCCCTCCATATAAAAAAAATGCAACATTATTCCCGACATAAAATTTAAAATCTCCTCAGACTTTTTCCCAGGTGTTAACAGCCGGTAAAATTATGTACAGATGCACACAAAATTTTTGGTAACATCTGTTCAATGAAAGACAAACCCCAGTTTATTTCTTAAATAATTCCACTGAAGCATGGCTGAAAAGCAATGTCTGACTTTCACTGGTTAAATTTAATAAAAGTTGTATATACCATGACTTTTGTCAGATTCAAGATATATCAGTGACCATTGTGTGGTTTTCTTTCATTGACTGAAGGGTACCAATAATTTTGTCAACGTCTGTAGTTCTTTCCTTGCTGGTGTGTGCTGTAGGATTACAGGCATAATTTTTTTTTCAATAGCTGTGGATACTTTTTATTTTTAAAAAGCACAATTGTGTGAGAGGACGCAGACTCTGGCTACCAGAAGTACAACACCAAGAGAAACAGGATAATTTGTCTTCAGCTAGATAGGTAGGGACATTTTGTGATTCTGTCTGTGATAAGTGTTGTATAAATAAAATTAACTTACTTACTTTACACATAAAGATTACCAAAAATTTTCATGAAGTTC
This sequence comes from Nothobranchius furzeri, assembly GCF_043380555.1. Lineage (NCBI taxonomy): Eukaryota > Metazoa > Chordata > Actinopteri > Cyprinodontiformes > Nothobranchiidae > Nothobranchius > Nothobranchius furzeri. The sequence continues at coordinate 71,023,624 of NC_091741.1, read as the reverse complement.
TTTGCACTAAAGCCCTCTCACATAAAACCATTTCAGTTGTTTATTCTTGATAGTTTCAGTACCTTCCAGCATGAGTACTTTCAGAGCTCTGTTACTTTAGGAAAACAAGCTGGAGCTGGCCATGCCCACCCAACCCCGCTCAGGCTGCTATAAGCTGAGAAGCTCCGATATCTGTGAAGAGCTCGAAGTAGAGCCTCTAGCAGCAGCTCTCTTGCACTGACAGAAACTGGATGGATGGATGGATGGATGGATGGATGGATGGATTTGGAGTGGTTATAGAGACAGTAGAGATCTACATGCAGCACATAAAAATGTAAAAGTTGAGTTTGACATGATTTATCTCCTTTAAAGTTTTTACTTTGAGCAGGTAATTGAAAAGGATTTTCGCAAAAAAATAATGTTAGGGATTCGTCTGAAGCCGTGCTATAATGCAAAATTCCTTTCAAGGGTATAACAGCTGCAGTGTGAAAGTGCACATAGTGATTTATTCACACAGTGTTATCATTAACCCTCTGGAGGCAGGCGTTGCAGATTTGAAATGTTAAAACCTGTTTACTCCACATATGTATTTCATGAGCATTTTTTAACTCAGAAGTACCCCTGAAGGACGTAGTTGTTCGTCCTTTTATCGAAAACTTATTTTGAGCCTGAGAGGGTTAATGTCTCAATTTATTTGAAGTTTATCCTCATTTCTTCATCAACTCGTCCCACATTTCTATTTGTAACACTGGCTTTGGCTAAATCAAAAAGAGTTCCAGATCATGCAGGAACATTAAGAAATGTGATCTCTTGAATTTTTTGGTAATATCAGAAATCACAATTCTGTCCTTCCTGCCTCTTGATGACTTTTGAGCACTTTGAAATGTAAATTTGCTTAACGGATGAATCCCCTGACAGTTGTCTGACTTTTCTCATCAATCACATGGAAAGAATCTGATATAAGTGACAACTAACAGCATTATTCAAACATGAGTTCCCGCCGACCACCGTGTCGTCACCCACAGCCTGGGTTTGTGTGGCTTTGGTGCCTTCTGAGCGTGTGAAATATGAAAATGTAATTCACACCAATCCTTCTCCCAGCATGAGCAGCCATGCAGACACAAAGTCTACTTACCATGCAAAACTGTGGAGCTCTACATGCCTCACATCATGTTGATTTAAATGTACACACAAACGAGGAAAACACAAAACTGCCTCCAACTCTTTTTAATAAATCCATATTTATGAAATTAAATAGAAATTTTTTTTATTAAAGGTTCTTAGACTTTTGGGTTTCGGCTTTGATTGCAGAAAAAGCTGCAAACATCACATTATTCTTCACTCTAGACTTATCATCTCATCATCTGAAATGAAATGACAGCTGGTAATAAAAACAGCCGAGCTGTGAGTTGGAACTTCTGCATAATCGGAGTCTCTCTCTCCGTTTCTCCAACTTATTACAGCAATGAAAGAATGCGTTACCTCCATATTAAAACAATTTCCTCTTCATTCTATAAATCACAGGCATATGTTTTTATTTATTAAAGCATAAGCAATTAGGATGCTTTTGGTGGTGAAACTTTTATTGGAGTTTTACTTTCATCTTAACATGTTCTGTTTTAGGAACCTAAGTAAAAACAAACGGAAATTAAAATAGCAGTTAATCCAAAAACATGTTTTGCCTTATTATTAAATCTTTTCAGCCAATCAATACTTTGGTTTTTATTCACTTTAGTTTACTGTATTGTAGCAACCAGTGTAAAGGTCTGTCATCTCCTTTCACTCCAAACCTGAGTTATGGCTTGTTTTACATTGGTGAATGCTAATTAGCTGTTAAGCCTAAAGTCAGGCTGGTGTAAAGGGAATTATTAATTTCTGAGATTTAGTTTAAAAATTCGTAAATGGCCTAAATGGCCAGTATTTGTAACGCGCCTTCTTGGGGTTCTACAGCCCCCCAAGGTGCTTAACAACACAATCAGGCATTTACACATCCACACTTCGGTGGGAATGAGCTACGATGTAGCCACAGCTGCCCTGAGGTAAGCTGATAGAGGCAAGGCCTGCTGAACTCGGGCGCCATCCGTCCCTCTGACCACCACCAGTAGACAAGTAAAATCGAATCCTTTGATTTAGTCACTTTATCTGTTTTAAGGGATTATTTTTTATTTATTGTTTGTTTATTCTTCAGTTAATTTGGTCATGTTTTCATAAACCCTGCGGCAGGTGAACCACTCAGTTAAGCATAACCTCTACATCTTGTACAACAAGCACCAAGTTTTACCAACCGAAACAACAAAGATCTCTAAATATGGGTTATTTGAATAAAAAGTTTAATATTGTTGCATTACATTATTAAATAACATCAATAATTTACATTAACATTGAACTATAGTGTAAAAATTGTCATTTTGTATTATACTGCATCAAACTATAACCATTAGTAACCCAAATAAATAAAACAAAACATTTTTCATGGATTATTTTTAGTGTGGACTTTTAAGGGATACACTTTCATGGTTTGAATTTATAGTTTATTTAATATTTGTTTCCTTTCTGTGTCCCTTCTGCTTTTATTCACCGTCAGTCCAATCAGCCCAACAGCACCCACTCACCAATCACCGTCACAGTTAACCAGTCTTTTTGGGTTAAATGGTAAATGGCCTGTATTTGATATAGCGCCTTCTACAGTTCTTGAAACCCCCCAAGGCACCTTACAACACAGTCATTCACCCATTCACACGCTGGTGCGGATGAGCTACGATGTAGCCACAGCTGCCCTGGGGCGCACTGACAGAGGTGAGGCTGCCGAGCACTGGCGCCACCGGTCCCTCCGACCACCACCAGCAGGCAACGTGGGTTAAGTGTCTTGCCCAAGGACACAACGACAGCGACAGACTGAGCGGGGCTCGAACCTGCAACCTTCCGATTACGGGGCGAGCACTTAACTCCTGTGCCACCGTCGCCGTTGTTAGTTAATTAGCTTAGTTAACTTTTTCCAGTTTCCACAATAGTCCAGCTCCTTGTGTTTACATATAATAGCATTGTTCTTTTCTAAGTCAGGGACTCCAACGTGCTATTATAATCACTCACACACTGATGGTGATGCTGACAGAAGTGAGGCTGCCACACAATCAGTGCCATCTGCAGGCCAGGAGGAGAAGAAGAAGAAGAAGAAAATATCATTTCTATAGCGCCTCTCAAGATAAAAATCACGAGGCGCTTCACAAAAACAAAAACAAAAAATAAAAAGAAGTTTAAAATATAAAAAAGCATTTAGAAAATGTTTAAAAATTTATGTAAAATGAGCAAAAATAAACAATTGCGATTTAAAAGAAAAAAATGTTGAGAAAGAGAGAAAGTGAATAGGAAAGAGGGAAATCAGTGGATCCTGAGGAAGGTGGAATAGGTGGGGAGAGCAGAATAAAGAGAGAGTGGTTGAAGAAGGTCATCCAAAATCCAGCTTGAACAAGTGAGTCTTCAGCTGCTTTTTAAGGAGTCCACTGATCTCAGGCTCAGGGGGAGAGAGTTCCAGAGTCTGGGGGCCACAGCAGCAAATGATCTGTCACCTTTGGTCTTTAGCCTGGTGCGCTGCGCAACCAGTAGGCTTTGATCACTGGACCTCAGGGACCTGCTGGGGGTGTAGGGACTAAGAAGATCACCAATGTAAGATGGTGCTTGTCCATGTAAGGCCCTATAAACTAGAACCAGGATCTTGAAATGAACCCTGAAGTTGACTGGCAGCCAGTGAAGCTGGAGGAGAAGCGGGGTGATGTGGGTGTGTTTGGAGGACTTGGTCAGAAGCCGAGCACAGGCATTCTGAACCACCTGTAGGCGGCTCAAGGAGGTTCTGCTCAGACACGTGAAAAGAGAGTTACGCTAGTCTAAGCGTGAGGAGATGAAGGTGTGGATAACTGTCTCAAGTTCAGAGTGAGACAGAATGGGACTCAGCTTTGCAATGTTCCTGAGATGGAAGAAGGTAGAGCGAACAAGAGAACTGACGTGAGAATCCAGGGTGAGAGCCGGGTCAAAGGTAACACCAAGATTCCTGACGGAAGGTTTGGTGTGGGAAGCAAGCTGACCAAGAGAGTCTCTAACTTTGGGAGCCAGCTTGTCTGGGGCACAGATGAGGATCTCAGTCTTATCTTCATTCAGCTGAAGAAAGCTCCCAGCCATCCAGGTTTTGATAGAGTCTAAGCAGGTGTGTAACAGCTGCAGCTTAGACATCTCATGGGGCTTGAAGAAGATGTACAGTTGGATGTCATCTGCATAAAGATGGTAGGAGATACCTTTGAAGGAGCTCAGGATGTGCTGAAGAGGAAGCAGATAGAGGAGGAAAAGCAGAGGCCCCAGCACAGAACCTTGTGGGACACCATGGGTAAGAGAGGTGGTAGAGGACCTAAACTTGGATACGGCCACAGAAAAGGAGCACTCAGAGAGATAAGAGGAGAACCACTCCAGAGCAGATCCTGATAGGCCTACCCAGTTTCTCAGCCTCTCCAGCAGCAGTTGATGGTCAACTGTGTCAAAGGCTGCAGTCAGGTCCAGCAGGACCAGAACAGAACAGTCCCCTGCATCACTGTGTGTCAGAAGGTCATTAGAGACCCTAAGAAGAGCTGTTTCAGTAGAATGAGCTCTACGAAAACCTGACTGGTAGCTATCATAGATGTTATATTCATCAAGAGCAGCTGTGAGTTGTTTAGCCACAACCTTTTCCAAGATCTTGGAGATGAACGGAAGTTTAGAGATGGGTCTGAAGCTGCTATGGAGAGAGGGGTCAAGACTCGGTTTTTTAAGAAGCGGGTGGATTACAGCATTCTTAAAGTAAGCAGGAACCTGACCAGAAACAGAGAAGCATTAATTATAGAGAGCATGCTGGGACCGATGGACAGAAAAGCACTTTTAAACAAAGATGAGGGTAAGATGTCGAGGGGGCATGCAGAGGTCTTCATAGAGTTAACTAGTTTGGTTAACTCAGGCAAAGAAACAGGAGCAAAGCTATCTAGGATGATGGACCTGGTTGGAGTCGGGAGAGGCAGCGATAAGGCTGAAGGAGAGATGCTAGATCTAACCTTATTGACTTTGTCCACAAAGAAAGACAGAAAGTTCTCACAGTCACAGAAGTGCCTTGCCCAAGGACACAATGACTAACGCAGATGGAGCCTGGCTTCAAACCCACTGACTACAGGGTGAACTCCAAACCCTTGAGCCACATCCCCCCCTTTGCTCCTTGGTCCTTAGTCTATCTTCATAAATATTAAACCACTCTTCTTTTCAGTCTCCATTGCCAAATCTTCACATTGGCCCCACAAGAACCAAGCATTAAGAGAGCTTCATAAACATTTGTTAAAACTACAAACCCTTTAAACCTTAGACCCTCTGGAGGCAGGCGTTGCAGATTTGAAACAGTTAAAACCTACCTACCTGGTTACTCCACATACGTATTTCATGAGCATTTTTTAACTCAGAAGAACCCCTGAAGGACTTAGTTGTTCGTCCTTTTATCAAAACTTATTTTGAGCCTGAGAGGGTTAATAAAACCAATGTACATATGGCAAACTATAAGGCAGATAAATAGGAAGAAAGCCACATTAATATCTCAGACTACATGTTTAATTTTATTTCAGACCAGAACCTGTTTTACTCCCACCTTCCTCCAAAAGAAGCCAACTTCTACATGTCACCCTGTGTCAGTGATAAGTGGGTGTAGTTGAGAGGAATCCAGATGAAAAGGAGCAGAAACATGAGAGTTTCTCACCACACAGTCCTTGATTTCCCTTCACTGCATTATTTATCCTGAGACAGACATGAAGTTGCAACTATCTGACCATCCAGACATCAAAGGTATGACAACCAAGTCAGATTTTCTCAAGCAATTCTTCACCTCCAGCTTCCAAAGTGCTGCTATCCAACAAGTCATGATGAAAACTGGGACGGGCTGCAGATAACAGAATAAGAAAAATCCCATCATGCTTTGCTCTTCACTCCATAAGCCTTGGTATACTTTCAGGCTGGGTTGGGTATTCCTGCGTGTCTTCTGATGTTCACCAGGCGACCACAATCCCTCCACTTTCAAACGACACTGTGAAGTTCTTGTGCAAAAAATAAATTAATTAAAAAGGAGCTAATAAATGTGTAAGGAGAAAAGTCTGAATTTAGGTCAACTGTAGTGATCTGCTCATGTCATTAGTTCCTTAATTTCAGGTTTTACAACAACTATGTAGGAAGAGGGTGAAACAGAACTGAAGTATGTTAAAAATCAAAGACAGAGAGAGTGACTGGAGCGGTGAGTGTGAAAAAAGAAGATGAGGAAAGGATGTAAGATGAGAGAGTGAGAGAGTGAGAGAGAGAGAGAGAGAGAGAGAGAGAGAGAGAGAGAGAGAGAGAGAGAGAGAGAGAGAGAGAGAGAGAGAGAGAGAGAGAGAGAGAGAGAGAGAGAGAGAGAGAGAGAGAGAGAGAGAGAGAGAGAGAGAGAGAGAGAGAGAGAGAGAGAGAGAGAGAGAGAGAGAGAGAGAGAGAGAGAGAGAGAGAGAGAGAGAGAGAGAGAGAGAGAGAGAGAGAGAGAGAGAGAGAGAGAGAGAGAGAGAGAGAGAGAGAGAGAGAGAGAGAGAGAGAGATCTAATTGTCATCGAAGAAGAAGAGGCAGTAGAGTGTGACGGCGGGCTTTGTGGTGCTGACTCATTCATGTCACTAACCTTGGCTGAAAGAGGAAGGAGAACAGGAAGGAATACCAATGTTTCTGTTGCTCATGGAGGACGGAGAGAGCTCGGCCACTCTTTAAATGTCTTTAAAAATGTTAGACAAGTCTGGCTCCAGTTTTAAAGTCCTTCAGTGAACTGATAACAGACCGTGGTTACTAGCAGCTGTTTGAAAAGCAGTACGATAATCTGGAAAGTTAAGAAACAAAGAGCTAATGTGGTACGGTGACCAACAACAGCAGATAAATGTATTCTAACATAACAGATTTTTTTTCTATCCGCCACACACAGAAAGATGAATCTGGAACAACCAGCCCTCTCTTGTCTGGCAAAAGCACTAAAGATGCATTGCATGGACGAGTGTCGGTTTGCATTTTGGTGGTACAATTTAGATCTGAAAACTGCTAAAAACAAAAAGTCTTCAGACATATGAGTCAAAAATGTTGCTTAAAGAGATGAATCTATCAAATGTCAAAAACAAAGTTAGTTTTGTGCCATTTTAATTTATAACTAGTTTTGAAACGATTAAAACTGTTTTGATGTTTATAATGACAAACTTTAAAATGAGAACTTTCAACTCATATACATAAAAGGAAAAAAATTGTAAAAATCAGATTGGAATGTAATATTCTGCTAACAAACCTTTACATTGTGATTGTCTTCAAGTTATTTAACTCCAACTGATGCAATGAGTCGCTTTTCAAGTCTTAAACAACCATCATCTGGCCAGGGAACGCCTTGGGATCTCTCCCGGAGGAGCTGGCCCAAGTGGCTGAGGAGAGGGAAGTCTGGGCCTCTCTGCTTAAGCTGCTGCCCCTGCGACCTGACCCCCAGAGAAAAGTGGATGAAAATGAATGGATGAAGGCTGAGATCTGTTGTTTTGTCCTTCAGTGAAATCTTCTGACAGACTCCAAGCCCGTGAGTTACCCTTAATCATGCACAAGTCACTACCACACACAGTCATTGCCAGGGATCATGCACACTCCCACACACAGCTGTAACACTCTTCATGAATCGGTACGTTTAGGCATGAGGTTGGAGCTGCTCACTTGGAAAATTAACCTTTTATTCCTTAGGGCTGAATGCAGAGTGCTGATCGTGGCGGGGGAAGTTAAACCCAGGAGAAGATGCCTGAGCGTTCTGAGGTTTAGAAGGTTAAGTAGACCTGGAAGGTGCAAGATGGAGAGTAAACTGATGTCAGAACCACTTAGATCACTAATATGGCTGACGGGTTTCATTCTGGACACTGTCAAAATAAGAGCATGTGGGCTTGCTTTGTACCAGCAATGAATCTGATGCACAATCTGTTAATTATTAGAGCATTATTTCAATATTCCATGAGGAGAAAAACAACTTCTACTACAGATTTACTTTAATTAGATTTTGGCAGCACAAAATGATGCAAAAGATGAGTTTTGCATGAGATACCCTTTATTACTTGCTTGGAAGTAATTTATAATTATATCAATAACAAGTGTAAGTTTCTGATTCTACCTATGAAACATTAAAATTGTAAACATGTTTTGAATTTATTTTTAGATCAAACATTGCAATAAATGGCAATAGTTGAATTTACATGCTCACACATGTGAGAGTTTTCATGACCCAAAGGCACTATATCTTCAGGTTATAGTGCAGGTTTAGTTTGCATTGCTCTGATATTTCTCGTGTGAACAAGACAAAAATGGTCGAGAATTGTTTGACTCAAACTGAAGCCTCTTTCATGTGGAGCCACATTAGAACTTCTTTTTGCAGCTCTGCCCTTTGAGAGGAAGAACGGGAAACTAATCAAGACTTCTTATGTCAAACTACTTGATATTATCTCCGTTTTCACTTCAACGAGAATCCTCAGTAATTAGCTGCTTTTTCATTTGCATACCATCATTGGAGCAATGAATATTGGTCGCTGTCATTTGCATTCTTATTATGTCTTTGCACTCTCATTAGTTTTTGTTCAGCTTTGAGAGGAGTTTGACAAGCGCAAGCGCCTACACTATAAGCTCAACCTGAACTAACAGAAGTGTGTGCAACTCTATAATGGCGGACACATACACAATGTTATTTTTCTTTTCCAAAACCATTTAATATCTAAGCAGGTCATATGAGGCACATGACATATTTGTAAATACATGATTAGACTGCAACAAGAAAATTAACATCACTCTCAGAAAGTCAAGATATTATCAGTAGACAACTTCCACGGTGGAAGGGGCTGCCAAGCTGGTCACAGCTCAGTTAAACTGGGATGACATTTACATACTACTCAATGTGGGACAACGTGAAGTTCCAATGTAATGAAAAAAAAAATGCATATTCTGCCTTTTAGCCCTAACATCACTGTTACATATACATAAAATTATTCTTATCATATATTTCTGGTATATATTTTATTTGAATTCAACATGAACAAGCATACAGCAAAAGCTTTACTATTTCACAGTAAGGTGTTTACATTCAGTCAGACCAAGGCTGTTCTCTTACTACGTATAAACCCACTGAGGCTCAGTAAATGCCACAAAGATTTACAGTTGCTTCAAAAGATCTTTGGAAATATTTTGTGAATTCATCATGAATTCAATTTGTAACAGCCACAGCCCAGTAAGATTCTTAAAGGGACTTTACGGTCTTTTGAATTTTTATGCTCGCGATTGCCCCCTCAGGCCAAAAGCGTAACGGCAGCTTCAATAGTAGGCTCATGCACGAGGCGCGCATGCTGTACGTGCACACTCATTAATGAAAATAACAGCTGAGACAGTCCCGTGTGTGTGTGTGGCCCAGAGGACAGAGGACAGGAGAACACGCAGCTAATTAGTTAAATAATTTGGATCTGTACCTTTCTCTTCAGCACAGCCGACAAAGGTTTATGATGGGTCAGTCCTGCATGCTCAGATCATTCCCTTCCCTTGCTTGAAAAATTGTTCCAAAAGGAAAGTTGAACCCACATCTTTTTTTATCTGTGAATGCAATGCCGTTCGGCGAGTCTCAAATAAAAATTTGGGCATCTTACTATAAACAAATTTACCATTAATGTAAAAAAGAAACTCTAAATGAACTATCTTCACACCCAGAATTGAACCCAAGTCTTCTGCGTGGGAGTCAAACATCTTACAATGTGACCTACACTCTAGTAACATTCACAGTATCTGTAATATTCATATCCTTGATGACAGCTGAAACAACGTCAAACCAAAGAACGGTTCGAAGAGAAAATGGCTATTTTGTTGCTAATTTGCAGGAAATATCTAGAAGAAAGTTCTACAGAACGTAGCTAAGGGTCCTCAGAAATGTAGCTAGGTTTGTCACTAGGTGTTCTCTCTCTGCTGCTAAATCTACGGATAGCAAATGCTACGGGCTATGCCTGAGCGTGAACGCGCATGAAGCAGCCTGCTCGACCCGAGCAGCTCTCTTTTTCTGTGATTTTACAGAAAAATAGGCAATCATAGTAAAAATGCCAGGGCTCATTCTACAGGACCAGGGCATTGCAGGAGAATGTATGAAGAAGAAATTAATTATTTCTATACGTGTTTTGGCTGTCAAACTTCCATCATGCCCCTTTAAGGTTTAGACATGAAAATGGTTTGAACGCCTGGTATTCCAATAATGCATTATATTACTACGTAAATTTGTTTTATATAATGAAAATGTCCTTTCTGAATATGTCGGATGACAATATCGATATATTCTCAGCCACTTTCACCTCTATCAACAGTTTTCCATCTGCACAGTCAGCTGCTCTCCTTTTATGCTGCTCTTTTGACCTCTGGGTGAAGCCTCTCTGTAGCTGCAGTAGATATGGATTGAAGCTGATATCTGCTCTATTGTCTCGGAGGACAACAGTTGGCATTGATTTCTGGACTGTGCATCGGCCTGATAACAAAGCTGCCAATTCCCTCTCATAATCACTCCAGCAGTAGAAAGAGCAATTCTCCTTTAACAGCAGGACCCTCAAGGTTATTGTGTCTTTTATCCGTTCACTAAGTCAGCAGGCTAGCATGATGCCACAATGTCAAATTAGCAGTCACTGTCATTGTATGTATACTGTTAGTACTGTGTGCTTACAGAAGGGCTAGCTCTGAAGCTGCATATAGAAGCATCTTAGAATGTGTTTGCTCAACTAAACTACAACAGCTGCTTTTGAATCAACTTCCTCTCAGCAGCTGATCATCATCCATCTAATTTATCACTTTTTGTCTTAAAAAAGTAATAAAGTTGAGGCTACACATGCAGAGGCATACGGAGTTGTTTGTCAGCTGTGGGGGTTTACGAGTTATCAACACCTTGATGTTATAATCAGATGATTTATTAAATAAGCTCAGTATGATACAAAATAACTAGATTATATTTTCCTCCTTCCTGTTTGTGATACATTTAAATATCCCCAAAATTGAGTCACTTGGCATCAAATTCACATCAGCAAACTAATTAGAGCTCCATTGAGCCAGTCGGTTCCATTTTACTGTCTGCTTTCTTTTTTCTTTTCTGTTTTTTGAGTTGCTCTTTTTTCAGAGGTTTGAGATCACAGAGGATGTATTTGTTCAGCTCTGTAAACAGACCCTCAGTGCTCCCTTTTGTTTATGTGCTTCCTCACAGCCAGTGTTTACAGATGCTATAAGCAAGAACGGGACCCTTCAGACTGAGGATATAGAAGCTAGCACAAGTTCTACGTTACTTTTTACAGGAGCCATTTGGGACAAATATAAGAAAAATACCAGAAGCACTGGTGAGATCTAAAAATAGAGTCAGTTAACCTGTGACTAACAAGCCTAATAAAACTTTTAGCAGTGGGTAGAAGTTCACACTCCCACTCATAGCAGTATGCAGCCTTTTTCTCAACACCTACACCTTCTGTACCTTCAAAGGAGCACAGAAACCTCCAGTTTCTGCTCAGTTCTCTTCTATGTAGGCTCGATGGGAGAGCAGCAATCTGTCTCTCAAAGAGAAACAAGTTGTGCCAAATCCCTTCCTGCTGTCACACAGTTCCTTCCATGCAGCTTTGATCTGCTGCACATCGCTGATAAATTAATGTTTCATTTTACAGCTACAGCTCACCCAATGTTCTCATTTCACCTTCAACTGAAGGGTTTTTAATCTCCACAATCCTGGATAAAAAAAAAGTAGGTATATTTATGCCAAACGCCAAAATACGGGACGATGTGTGGAGAGTATTGTCCCTCTCTCTCTCTCTCTCTCTCTCTCTCTCTCTCTCTCTCTCTCTCTCTCTCTCTCTCTCTCTCTCTCTCTCTCTCTCTCTTGCTCACTCTCACACACACAATTCTTTTACTTTTTGAGTCAACCCAGCTGATCAGCCTTTTTGAACACAACAGTTACCCTAACTATGAATTTTTATTTTTTTATTTTTTTTAACCGTGTCCTGTCTGGCTGTGAAGCAAACCACTTGAACAGAATTGATGTCTGAATGCTGGTAACAAGCCTTACAGATTTACCCTCAGGTGGAGCATCAAAGCGTCTGCTTTTAATGTCACGCCTGATACTTAAAACTTTATTATTGTTTTTGAATGCTTTGTAATTCCGACCAGACACGGAGACAGAGGTGAAAGAGAAAGGAAAAGACAAAAGGTGGGAAGAGAGGGGGGAAGGGGGTGGGGTGGGGGTTCCACAAAAATAAACAATAATGGACAAGAGTCTGCTTCTAGACCTGCAGAAAGAGAAAGAGCAGAAAAAAATGGGACACACAACAATACATCAGGAGCAAGCTATCACTGCGTCAACCTGATGATGAAATATAAAATCAACATTGTTTAACTGAACAATCACACCATAATAAATCATAGTGCATTTAGTGGCAACAACAGCCTTAAGACAAGTGTTGAACGTGCCCACGTCCATACTTTTGAGAGCACCATGTGAGCACCTGTGTGTGTACACGCGCTTGTTTATGTAAGGTTTTTCTATAGGAACGTCCAACAGAGTGTGAGGGACCACATATCCACCCCCCAAAGATGTGTGGAAGACAGGGGGAGCTCCAAGTCCCAGAGATCCAGGAGCTGCCCCAGAACATAGGAACCCCAAGGAGACTGCAACCAGAAAGGCCCCCGCCCCCCTCGAGAGGCACAGAGGATCGCCCCGGGGGGCCACAACCAGCAGCCGGCAGAGTCCCGGGAGATATCAGCGGCAAGCCCACAGGCCCGCCCACCCGCAGCCTCCCACCCCCTTGCCGGCCGATCCCGGGACCCCGCGACCCGGGACCCAGGGTCGACCACCCCCGCCAGGGACCCAGCAGAGCCCAGGCACCCAGACCCCACCAGGCTGCCACTGGGATTGATCAAGCAGATGCCAAAAATCTTAAACCCCCTGACCTGGGAGCCGCGAACACTCAGGCAGACCAAGGCACCACATCCCACACCAGGTGTGGCAGGGGGAGGGGAGACGAAGATCTATATCATCAAAAGAAGTCCCAGGAGAGGGGAGGAGTCAAAGGCCCCACCTGACATATACAGTCATACACAAACACAGTCATCCACTCCCTCCCTCATGCTCACACATGCACATACAACCAAAGACTTACAAAAATGCACGCCGGACACCCATTCATGCTCCCCATACACACCCTATTCACTCTGGTCCCGGTACTGCTTCACAAGGGGTACAACCACTACTGGTTCCCAGAGTCCAGCCCTTTCTGCTAGGGTGCTGATGAGCAGGCTCCTCCGCCCAACGCTGAGCACAGCAACCCACCACCCCAGACCCCAACCAGACGGCCAGATGTCCCTCCTAGCCTCCAGCCCCAGGAAGCCAAGCAACAACAGAGGTGTGCTAAGACCCCTAGTCTCCCTCCGCCTGCTCCATTATAGTGTTGTGTGTTGATGAGGTGTATTCCATGGCTGTAGTGAGCGGGCAGTGCGGGCATTGTCTGGCCTATGCCAGCTGATGCCCCCGCACCACCCCACTTGCACCCACAGCCCTCGGTGTCTAAGTGCAATTTAAAATTGGAAGTGGGCACCGGCACCCGGAAGGAGGCTGAGAAATCCCCCTGCCAAGTGCCAGTGAATGTGCTCACTCCCAAGGCCCTAAGTGTGTGTTTGCGTGGAATGTCGTCGGTGGAAGTGTACAAGGTGCAAATAAAATCCGGGGGCAGGTTGCCACAGGAATGGAGAAATGGGGTCCATACCCACACTCCCTGACTTGTCCACCCCCCAAGGTCCTATGTGCATGTTTGCATGATGATGTGAGGGAGCAGGAGGAGAGAAATATGTGGGGATGGGGAGGAATGGCTGGTTGGGCTCAGCCCTCCAGGGAGCCAGCTCCTCCACTGGCCCCAATAGGCACCTCTGTTGTCAAATTGCCACCCAGGACATGGAGACCCCAGCCCATCCTCCTAGGGCCCAAAGCAGCAGCATTACAGATCCTCACTGAGTCCAAGTGCATCAACCCAGCCCCACCCCAGCAGAATATCTATGCCCACCCCTGCATTTGCACAACTTCCAAAATATATAAGACATAGGACATCCAGGTATGGTTGGGTCCTCCCCATCCTGGACCTCCCCCTCCCCTGTGATGGAACAGCAGAGGTGCCAAGGTCTACCCGAGGCCCCTGAACCCAGGCCAGGCACTGCTGCACTTTCCTGCCTTCTTCCCAGCAGCATTCATGTCAGGACCCGACCCCCAAGGCCCCGCCCAGATCCCCACACAGGGGTGGCCACCCCTACACCCCGAGCCCCCAGGCCCCCACCCAGACCCACCCAGGGGCAATGCAGCTGCCAGGCAGTGACCCATGGCTGCCGCCAAGACCTCCAAGGGGCCCCACTCACAACCGCCAGTAGTCCACCCCCCGAGGCAACCCAAGCACCTCCAGAGAGGGGCAACGGCCCCCCAGCCCCAGACACCTCCGGTGAACTCGCCTCCAGGGAACATCCAGCTACTCCAAACTCAGACTCCCCCACCCCCACCCCCCACATCATCCCGCAGGACAACATCAACGGTCCCCATCATCGCTATGTGATGGAACCAATCAAATGAGCCCAGAGAGATTGATTTGAAGTGGAAGCAGAGGCTAAATCAAGTGTAATATGATCTAACAAAAGATTTCTATACTGGTTAATGCAGAGTTTCTCTATTTTTCCAATTCAAGAGGACAGTTTTCTTAGCGATGGTATGTGATATTCCCTGACTCCAATTGTGTATTAAGCAAATTGACAAGTGAGAAATTAATTGGTAGAACTGTGGATTTTAACCAGTTTATAGAGTAATCTGAAACTCTTGAAAAAGAGTTTATCTGTTCTATTGAATGGGAGAGAGAGGATTGAGAATTCTGGAGAAAGAGTAAAACATCATCTGCATAAAGACTGATCTTATGTTCAATTTTCTTACACTCTATCCCTTTAATATCTGTTGTTTGCTTAATTGCTGCCACTAGAGGTTCGATAAAAATAGAAAACAGTGAGGGGGAGAGTGGGCATCCCTGCCTGGTCCCCCTCAGAAGACAGAAGCTAGCTGATATTTGGTCATTTGTCCTGACACGTGCTGTTGGTGAACTGTATAATGTTTGTAGCCAGTTTTTGAAGAAGTTCCCAAAAGCAAATTTATGTAAAATTGCAAATAAGAACTTCCAGTTAACTCTATCAAAAGCCTTTTCTGCATCTAGAGATAATATACTAGTTTCTATGTTTCTACTGTAAGAGAAATCTATAAAATTAAGTAATCTACGCGAGTTTGTGGATGACTGTCTACCCTTTATGAAACCAGTTTGGTCAGGGTGTATTATGAAGGGGGTTACCTTCTCTAATCTTTTGGCCAGGGCATTACAAATTATTTTGAGATCAACATTAATAAGAGAAATTGGGCGATAGCTGGTAGGAAATGCAGGGTCTTTGCCTGGCTTTAACAAGAGACTAATATTGGCTGAATTCATGTTTGGCTGTAATCTGCCACTCTCTTCGATTTCCCTCACCATTCTGAAAAATGTTGGAGCCAGAATGATCCAGACTTCTTTGTGGAACTCTGCTGGAAACCCGTCTGGACCTGGAGCTTTCCTATTAGTCATGGATTTAAGGGCTTCCTGGAGCTCCGCTGATGTTAGTGGCGAGTCCAGGACTGTAGCTTGGCTGTCTGATAATTTAGGAAGTGTTATCCTATCAAGGAACTCATTGATCTCGTTATCTGATGGGTTTATCTGTGGTGAGTACAAGTTTGGTAAAAGTCTCTGAAGGTGTTGTTTATTCTTTCAGGGTCATAAACTATATTCCCGGTTGAGTCTTTAACAGCAGATATAGTAGTTTTCTCTTTATTTATTTTTAATTGGCTAGCTAAGAATTTACCTGATTTATTACTATGTTCAAAGTTTTCTATTCGTAGTCTTTGTGCTAAAAATTGTGTCTTTTTGTCAATAATTCCAAGAAGTTCTAATTTAGCTTTACGTAATTTGCTCATTAACTCTTCTTTTGTGGATGCCTCTAAAGACTTAATGATTTCTTCTAACTCCTGAATATGTTTGTTTTCTGTTTTTTTCTTATGTGATGAGAAAGAGATTATTTTACCTCTCATCACTGCCTTTCCTGCCTCCCAGAGAATAGATGCTGATGTTCCAGGCAGGTCATTATATTCTAAATATAAAGCCCGCTCCTTTTTAAAAAAAAAATCAATAAAACCTTTGTCTTTAAGCAGTGATGTATTAAACCTCCAGTTTTTGCTTGGTGGGATTGTCTTCTTATTTACCAGAGTTAATGAAACCGGAGCATGGTCGCTGACAGCTATGGGGTGTATCTCAGTGTCTGAAATGTCAGCCAACAATGAACTGCTGACTAGAAAATAATCCAAATGTGAATGAGAGTGATGGACGTGCGAAAAAAAGTATACTCTCTACGGTTAGGATGAAGAGATCGCCATGCATCACAAAGCCCATAATCACTCATGTACTGTTTAACTATGTTAGTGGATTGCCAATTGCGCTGAGTCCCAGCTGTACTGAGCCTGTCTGTTAAAGTGTCCATCCAAAAATTAAAATCACCTCCAAGTATAAGTGGACAGTCCAAGTGTTCGAAGAGTACAGAGAAAAAATTATGAAAGAATGGAGGGTCATCAATATTTGGACAGTATATGCTGACGATAAATAAGCTTTGGTTTTGTATAGATATTTTTAACATTATAAATCTACCCTCTGGATCTGAAATTGTGTCCAGTACTGTTAAATTGATGTTTTTGTGTATTAAAATAGCTACACCCCTTTGCCTAGAGTTATAGCATGCAGAAAACATGCTGGGAAACTCAGGTGTTTTAAGTTCATCTGCAGATGTGGCAGATCTATGAGTCTCTTGTAATAATATTACATCTGCTTGCACTCTTTTAACTGATCAAAACATTTTAATCTCTTCTCTCTAGAGCCAGCTCCTTGTACGTTCCATGAGACAAACCTTAGTGCACCCATAGATGTGTTTGTGAGTAGCTATAATATGACGCCTTCATATGTATGAGATAAAATAAGACCATGCTAAACTAAAATTGCTTTTAGTTGGTCTTGTCCATGCTTTCACACTTTGGGATGTTTCTTTGCATCCTTTTGTAATCTGCAATCAACATAGTTTCTGTTTGCGTCCATACAAGTGACAATGTGGTGTCCCATTGGATTCAACTGCTCAGAGAAAAAAGAAAGTTGAATAACCTCTTGGAAACATAAACTCTTTCAACTTTCCTCAAACTGATGGTTGGTGGCCTCTATCTGGAACAAATAACCCAGATTTTATCACTTGTTAGGTTTTGTTGTTGTGTCTCTTGTTCACATACCAGGTCTCACTTTCTGATGCCAATTATTGGGAGTCAACAATATTTTCACAAGGTTTCTTGGGAGTACCCTAGTCACTGATTAAAGGGAGATTAGAAACTTTTACAGAATGTTTTTATTTAAATAGATGCAAAGTTGTATTTCACACACATGCACGCACAAAAATGTCAAAATTTGTTTCATTGCATAACCTCTCCTTAGTATACGTAGTCTCCATGAATATGGCTGTGAGCTTCTGTCTGTACAGGAGGAGCTTTCTGTCCTGCTGGTTGTCATATGTTGAGGACCTCATAAACCCTCAGTCC
This sequence comes from Nothobranchius furzeri, assembly GCF_043380555.1. Classification (NCBI taxonomy): domain Eukaryota; kingdom Metazoa; phylum Chordata; class Actinopteri; order Cyprinodontiformes; family Nothobranchiidae; genus Nothobranchius; species Nothobranchius furzeri. Next base: position 71,005,910 of record NC_091741.1, on the reverse strand, counting down.
CTTTGTGCCAAGGTTTCTATGGTTTCTCTCCCACTAGGTCAAGCCATGCAGAAAATCTATGCACTCACGACATTGTGTGGTTGTGTGAATTAATAAATTGTAGTTCTTGGCCGGGTTGCTGCAGGACGGAGACACATGGACAAGAGCAGTCTGGTTTGGGTTGTATTTGTACACAACACTAACTCTAGTGTTAAAGAAGACGTCATGCACCATCTGTCTCAGGGAAATTCCTTCTTTACTGCTCAGCAGCAGAATAATAACTGTGTAAAAGAACTGTGTGTAGAGTGAGTGAAACGAGAAAGCAGGACACCCTATCTACTACGTAGAGAGGCAGGTCTGAATGTAACGAAAATTTAAGTTTGATTTAAATTACAGGCTGACATGTATCCAAGTTCAGCATTAAAGCTTTAAATTATTCAGTATTATTTTGGATTTAGTACTTTTAAACTGACCAATATCTTTGTTTTACATAACTGACCCACACTTGTAAAGCACCTATCAGAGGACTCTAAAGCACTTTACCCATTCACACGCCGATGGTGATGAGCTACGGTGTAGCCACAGCTGCCCTGGGGCGCACTGACAGAGGCGAGGCTGTTGAGCACAGATGCCACCGATCCCTCCGACCCTCAAACCTACAACCATCAAATTACTGGTCAACGCGCTCTACCTTCTGAGCTACTGCAGCCCTTACCACTTTCTCAGTTCATCATCAAATGTGTTTGTTTAATATTAATTAATATTAGATCCAACATAAAACTTTTTATCAGTTTTTTAAATAATAAATTATTGTTAGTGGTCAAATAAAAAATTTAAATACACTAAACAAAACCCTCTGAAAGAAGCTTCACCTCATTTATTTCTGACCTAAATGGTGTTAAAATGTAATCATTTCATGACATAATTGTATCTCTGCCTCTAAAATAGCAACTTAAAATGTCTGTTGCTCTGGAAACAAATTCAGCAGAAGAAAAGCTTTTTTAAAACTTTATCAAAACATCTAAGTTGTATAAGTGATTAAAGCTTCAGTTTGTCATATTAATCTCTGCTTTTACAACTAAAGTGCTTGTATATTTCATCTCCTCCACTCTAAACAGTGCTGTTTGATGTGAAATCAGCAATAAATGGACTGTGGAAGTCGACGCAGCGATCTTGCATAATGAATGTGCAAACATTCAGGCCAAACAGATGACTCATTTCCTCGCAACATAGTTACTGCAGAGGTGGAGAGGGAGCCCATCTGTGGTGTGCGTCTCTGTCACTAATGTGCTGCTCTGTGTGCCTCTGTACACATTTGTGTGTTTAGACTAGTATCTGTTTTTGTTTCTGTTTTGGTGTCAGTGTAAAAATGAGCACGCAAATCTCTGCCGATGTTTGTTATTGTGCTAATGTGACGTACACTGTAAAAAGAAAAAGTTGATCCAACTTAAAAAATTACCTCAATTGGTAACAAGCAATTTAATTAAGTTTATCCAACTTAAATTATTAGTACAATTTCAATAATTTAGGTTGGATAAACTTAATTAAATTGCTTGTTACCAATTGAAGCAATTCAGTTAGGTTGATTAAACGATTTTCTTTTTTCAGTGTATGTGTGGAAATGATGTTAGGGTTCATTAGTACACTTGTTTGTGAAAATATTCTTTTTCTTGACATTTTTACTATGTTTTGTTGCTGGAGGTGAATTTTGTAACTTTAGTGGTTGTTGAAAATTACGTTATTAACTTTAAGGTTGAACTTAATTGTAGCTTCTAGTGCTTCTGTTGCATCCATTGATAATGTCTAACCTGTGTGTGTGTGTGTGTGTGTGTGTGTGTGTGTGCGTGCGTGCGTGCGTGCGCGCGCGTGCGTGCGTGCGTGCGTGCGTGCGTGTGTGTGTGTGTGTGTGTGTGTGTGTGTGTGTGTGTGTGTGTGTGTGTTTGCCAAGTAAACAGCTGTCGACCTCTTCATAAAGCTGCAGGGTCAGCTGACAGTTTCCTGGCCAAAAACTCTTTCTGTTTCCATCTGTGCAAAAAGTCATGCCTATGCAAATAGCAAAAGTTTATCTAAAAACTTTACAGATGACAGCAATAAAGTTTTCTAACAGTGAGAAGCAAGGGCGTCAGTTTGTTTCCAGAATTGCTGGGGACAATAACCATACACTTGAGTGGGGTTTAAAAATTGCTGGGGACAATAAAGTAGGCTAGCACAGGGGTCGGCGGCTCTGGAGCCGCATGCGGCTCTTCCATCCATCTGATGCGGCTCTGTGTTTGTAAAATAATGAATGGATATTTAAATAAAATGCTTTATATTTTACTGCATTAATTTTACATCTGTATGCCAATTCTAAATGTAAAGATTGTCTGCGTAAACCTGAACAGGTCCAACCTGGTCTTACTGTGAGACCGGGTTGACGCGTCACGCTTGTGCGTAATCATATAGGCGCTTTATTAGCTGAAGACGATGTGAGATTCTGGGATTCTCCTCAGACGGCTCCTGGATGTGTCGCCACATTGGAGACGGGAACAAGCGCTATTCAGCCAAAGTTTCATCATCAGGGAACATTTTCTAAGTGACAAGTCTCTCTGAGAGACCGGGTTTGGAAAACACTCGCTTCAGTGGGAGGAACCTTCCCACATGCGCTCTGGGTGGCTCTGGGGTTAATAAAGTTTAATTGTTTCTCTTTGCAACAATCTTCACAAGAAGGCAAAACAGTTAAACGGCAGGTTACATATATTTCCATTTGACTGTTTATTTTGACAGATGATCTCAAGGATGTTGCTTGGTTTGAAAGAATTACCCCCACGCACACTTATGCACATGGATGAGCTGACATTTTAATCGTTAACGCACATCACGGAGGTAAAAGATTCCCATCAGAACATCAGAGCTTTATACTGGACACTGTGTTCAGCGCGGCTCGGAGCGCCCACGGTGGACAGTGAGCTGAAGATCTGAGGGGTTCGCAGCGCAGCGCAGAACCATGGTGCATGCAATGATTTCCTCCCACTGAAGCGGTCTGGAAACCCGGTCTCTCTGAGGGATGTGTCACTTGGAAAAATGTTCTTTTTATGAAATTATGAAACTGGCTGAACAGCGCTTGTTCCCGTCTCTAATATGGAGACGCATGATGCGTAGAGACATTTGATCACGCACAAAGTTCGTGTGGAGCAGAAGCGGTCGGGCCACGGCAGGTGAAATGTTCCTAGCCTACATGAAGGGAAACTGTTTAATTGTAACATTAATACGTTACTGGACACGCTGGTCTGGTTGGTTAGACCAGTGTTTGAAGTGGAAAACACACACACACACACACACACCAATTAAAATATATGCTGATAGCATGGACTAGAAGACAGGTGATGGTTTACGTATTTAAATGATGATCAGGCTGCTGTAAAATGTAATCTCCATCCACATCCAGACAGAATCATCCTCTATTCTGTCTCTATTTGCTCTGCTCTTGTCTGGGCTGATCAGCTGATGGTGCGCCTAACTAGCGGCTGATGCACATTTTACGCATTTGGAGAGGTGGGCTGGATGCTGTGCGTTTACTGGAAGATGGTTAACGCACGGGTGTAGACTACATATTAATGACAAATGAATGAAAATTAAATTGTGAGTTTTTACTTCATATTTTATAAATAAAAATGACGGGGGAAAACATTTATGACGTCTTTTTAAACTAAATTTTCTAGCGCGACCTGCCTGCTTCACTTAAGTCACTGCTTATTAAGGTCCGTCCAGAATTACTGTGGGAAACGGGTAATAATGGCTCTTTTATGGGAATAGGTTGCCGACCCCTGGATAAGATCTGAGCTGGTAAAACAAAAATCCTCATCAGCAGGCGTTTTTGAAAGTGGGGGGGACACAGCTGCCAATCACAAATTTTGCCAGGGACATGTCCCCGGCGTCCCCGGTTAAAATGATGCCTATGGTGAGAAGTGACGGCATGTCAAAATAGCATCATGCCAATCAGACATAAACATCTATACTATCGCAAATACGTTTGAATTTTTCTACCTTAACCAAGTAATAGTGCTCAACCTGCACAATGATGGGAAACATAGTTCTGAAAAATTCACAAGAAACAAGCAAAAACATTTTTTGGCTTAACCGCTTAAAAGTGCAGATTCACTGAGAAACAATTTTTTTTACTAATTATTTTTGAAGATGATCAGTCATGAGTTTAACATGCAGGCTGAATGTGAAAATAGTCTTCTACCCCTATTTCCTGCATTAGCTCTGAGAGAGATTAGACAGAAAAATGATTAGTTCAAGGCTGCACAGTGGTGAAATAAGACTTCTCTTAAAGCGTGGTACATCAGTAAACATCAGCGTGATCTTTTAGCTTCTTATCCTTTGATGGGTGACCTGAATACCATTCCCACCAGGCCACGATGTTGCGCGGTTTCTTTGTCCACGTTTTTAAGGTGCGTTTATCCTCATTCTTCTGTGGTCTCTCCTCCATAAGTGGTTTTTATAAACACCGTGGATCTAATCCTGCTAACTTTCATCCACTAACTCCAGCCATTTCTGTTGTTTCTGATTCCTCCACATCAATCAGCATGGCTCTATTAAATACCCGCTCCATCAACAATAAGTCCTTCCTGCTCAATGATCTAATTCTCTAAAAATCTGAACTTTCTGTTTCTGACTAAAGAACTCAGCCCGAGTTGTTATTCAGCCCCGGGGTTCTGGTCATGGTGGAGGCCTAGCTGTTGTTTTCAGAGACCATCTTCCATGTAGCTCTACAATCTCTGGTCACTTTGCTTCCTTTGAACTGCAGCTGATTAAATTCGAGCGTAAGGACCCGTTCTACTGTGCTGTGGTTTATCGTCCTCCTGGTCCAAACAGTTCTTACCTCGGGAGTTTAGTAACTGTGAAACTGTCCAGACTGGTGATTGTTGGTGATTTTACATTCACAATGATGATCCCTCAGACCACTTTGCCATGCATTTCTCCAGCCTTATGGACTCCTTCAGCTTTACCCAGCATGTTTCTGGCCCCACACACACCAGGGGGAACACTCTAGACCTTTTTTTCACCCTGGGTCTAAATGCTGACAGTGTTTGTCCTGAGGACGTTTATATTTCGGATCACCATTGCATTTTCTTAACTTGCCAATTTCTGCGTACCCACCTCCTGCTCCCCGTCTGGTTAGTTCTCGTTTTCTTAACGAGAGCACCAGGACGAACGCACTCACTTTTACGTTCAGTCCAAATACGAATGAGTTCAGTTCACATTCACGAAAAAAAATGAACAAATTCACAAATGATCGTTCAGGGAACGTGTTCGGGCACAACACTGCCACTGAAGATAGGCACCAGCCAGCCCCCCCCCCCCCCCCCCCCCTACCCCCCCCCCCCCCCATGACCCTGCGTGGATGAGCAGGTAAAGAAAATGTATGGATAGATGAATGTTTAGTTCAGAAAATGCTGACAGATCCACGTCACACTGTCACCTTACATGCATAGACTCACCCATTTTTGACTCATCATGAGGACGGCTGTTGTTGGTTTAGCATCCAGGAGACAGCAGAACACTTCTAATACTAATAGAAGTAATATATAAGTAAAAAGAATGATTGGTAGAGTAATTTTGCTGTTAGCCAATCAGAGGTGAGATGTCCAAATATCAGGAAATAAGACTCCAAATCCTGCCGTGTTCTCTCACTCTCTCCTCCAGCTGACACATTAAACAGAAGCATCGGAGCCTTTTTCCTCAGGGTATGACTTACGAGGCATTCATTCCTACTAGAGACCACTGCAAATGTATTAGAAATGTGGGTAAAGTTGACCTTTAACAGCTTTCCACTACAGCACCTTTCAGTCTCTGAAAGCAGGCTGTAGCTGGTCTTGTGTCTACCATCACATGAGAAACTACATGAGAAAACCACTCATTTACTTTTTATTAACCTTGTTTCCTTATTCTCAGCTCCTTGCTGTAGTTTTATATCACCACCACTTATTGTGTTTTAATAGAGATTAGGTTCGATCACACAGTGAAATTAGTATGCAGTGTTTTGTAGACCCAGGCACATAGGACCTACAGTAGCTGCACACCAAATAAAGATGTGACATTCATCATTCATAGTGTGAAATGCTAAACCTAAAAGCATTATTGCAGCCATAATATCGTTCAGCCTTTTATTTTGCCACTAATGGTAGAAAATGCTCACCTGGATGTTCATCTAACTGAAAAATCATAGTTTTGGCTAAAATGTTTAATGTTTTTGCTGGATCACTCTAAAACAGGTCAGATAAATTATATCACATAATTACAATAAACAATGGTTGTCTTTAACAATAATAACTGTCTTTGTTGAATTACTATTGGCCACCTGATAATAATTCTAATAATACTACTAATGTAATTTACCATTTCATATAAATAATAATAACAGTTATTTTGTTTATTATTATCATAATAATATAAGTTGTTTATTATTATTATTATTATTATTATTATTATTATTATTATTATTATTATTATTATTATTATTATTATTATTGCAGTACTTATTTATTTATTTACATACGTTTATGTGCCAAGAGATGATCTGTTATCTAACTTATTTAGAAGATTAATTAGATAATGTGGCATTCGTCCTCACTGATAGAAATTTAAGTAAGAAATATGAATTGTAAAATAAAAATAATACATAAATAAATAAATAAGGTCTCTGCTCTGCTCATATATTTTCCAGCACATGTCTTTTTCTGCTTTGATTCTCACCCACCTGTTTTTTCCTGGAGAAAGCTGGCAGAAGACCATCTGGCTCTTCTCCAGATTCCTGACATTCATCTCTCAAATACACAGCCTGTCAGTTTACTGCCAACAAGCCAGTAAAGCAACACACTCATACTGGTGTTTTAGTTTAAACTCATAGAAAAACATTGAAAGGAGAGTTAACTAAACTTTCAGAAGCTCATGCAGAAAAATTATTTTACGTGAGCTCTAGTTTTAACTTTTTATTGATTTGATGCTAAATGAAATCAGTCAGAGGTGAGCCGCCAGAAAACCTGGTGAAAAATATATGAGATCAGAAAGATTAGAAGCTGAATAAGGATGATTCACTGATTATTATCAGTAACGCAATCCCAACAGAGCTTCATGATAGCTAGCTTATAGCTAAGTGTGATGCTGCCAGAACCATCGACATAGAAAAAGGCCAGAGTGCACGCTGCCAAACATTTTCTAGGTCAATGAGTAGATCAGTAGTAAGAATCAGTCAGTCTAATGCTGAGTCGTGTCTCTGAGCTCCCTGACAAGGAGGGAACTCACTACCGAGAGCATAATATAAAATAAATGAATCATTTGGAGATGTAATTCAGTCATAAAGCAAAAGCAGGAGATGTTTCAGGCTCGGAGAGACTCGTTCGCCTGCATGGATGAGTGGCTCGAATTTCCATGTGACGTTTGTGGGGTTTGTGTTCATAGTTAGTTTTGGAGAAGTTATTGCAATCCTTAGGAAAATCAGTTTTTCCTGGCTTCCATAGATATTTATAACTGACACAAAGTCACCGTCACCCTGAGGAGGGATGGCTTTCAATAAAACTGAAAGATGCACTAAAACTCCGGAACTGTGCTGCTCTGGGTGGCTGCACGTTGGAGTAGCTCTGTTGACTATATGTAAGTTTTGCCTTTTCTTGGACATTTTTTCTTCTGGTTTCTCGGGAGGAACGGTATTTTTTTGGACATATTACTTTTCTGTTTCTGGTCCTGTGAAGCTTGGAGGATTTTTACTGCTATTATTTCACTTTTTTCACTTTTTGAGCATTTGTTATGATGTGTAACCATGGCAACAAGCTGGGTTAGAATCAGTAGCAGCTGATTAACATTGGGAAGGCTGAAATAATACCTCAACTGAAGCCACAAATCCCAAATGAGCTAAAACGCAAGAAGTGTGGGTGCAGAGCGGGAGCAAAACGGAGACAGAGAAAGAGGAAATTCAAACCATCTCTTCCATCGATCATAATGGGCAATGTGAGATCACTGGCCAACAACATGGATGAACTCCAAGCCCTTTCAAGGACTCAGCCAGAGGATCGGCAGTGCAGTGTTATGTGTTTCACTGAGACGTGGCTGCAGGACCATATCCCCGATTCCAGCGTCTCTCTGCCAGGATTCCTGACTGTACGAGCAGACAGAGATCTGAAGAGGAGCGGGAACATAAAAGGAGGTGGAGTGGCAGTGCTTGTCATCAACAGATGGTGCCATCCAGGTCATGTTTCAGTGAAATGTCGTCTCTGCGGCCCAGTTGTTGAACTCTTGGCAGTGAGTTGTCACCCATGTTGTTTGCCAAGAGAGTTCACCAGTGTTGTCTTGGCAACCGTTTATATTCCACCTTCAGCCATTGCTGAAAATGCATGTGATGCCATCAGTTCCGTTGTCACTAAGCTACAAACCCAGCACCCCAATGCATTTGTGGCTATCTGGTGATTTTAATCATGCCTCGCTCTCTGCTACACTTCCAACATTTCAACAGTTTGTCAGCCGCTCTACCAGAGAAAACAAGACATTGGATCTGTGTTATGCAAATGTAAAGAATGCATACATGTCCAAAGCAAGACCTCCTCTGGGAAAATCAGATCACGATCTTGTTTTTCTCTGCTCAGAATACAAACCACTTGTTCAGAGGCAACCTGTGACAAGAAGAACTGTGAGAAACTGGTCACAGGACGCTGAAGAAGCCCTGCAGAGTTGTTTTGAGACCACAGATTGGATGACTCTCTGCCAAGGATATGAAGAGGACATTGATGCCGTGACTGGATGTGTCACTGACCATATAAACGTCTGTGTGGACAACATCATACCCACCAGAACAGTGAGATGTTTCGCTAATAACAAACCCTGGATCTCCAGTGAACTGAAGAGCCGTCTAAATGAGAAAAAAAACAGCCTTCAAGGAGGGAGACAGGGAATTATTGAGGAGTATACAGAAGCAACTGAAGATCAGAGACAGCAAGGAGGCATACAGGAAGAAGCTGGAGAACAAACTACAGAGGAACAATATCAGTGTCATGAGCCGGATTGAGTACTCATCATTCTCTTGACATCTTTGAGTCTCTTGCCAGGAGAGGGAGTGGCTAGCTGTTCCTGATCAGCAATCAGCGGGGTGTTTCCTACTTAAGGTGGATGGAGGACACAATTCAATGCCAGAAGATTGCCTCAGCTTGGTAGTACCCAGCCACTCGTGCTTATCTCAGGATCTCTAGGATTATTGTTACTTGTAGTGTTTTTACTCTAGGTATTTTGGATTTTTTACTTTTGCTACCGCCTGGAACTGATTTTGGATTATTCCCTTCTTCAGGATTCCTGTTTGTTGTATGGTCGCTTGCCTTTGGATACTTCCTCTGGACTCCAGGTTTTGGATACTCAGCACGCAGACCAATTCAACAGTCTCCATACCTCTCCTCTCACACCTCAACTCAGTGCCCCATCCACCAGGACGCCCCGCTTGCTGGATGTGTCACTGACCATATAAACGTCTGTGTGGACAACATCATACCCACCAGAACAGTGGGATGTTTCGCTAATAACAAACCCTGGATCTCCAGTGAACTGAAGAGCCGGCTAAATGAGAAAAAAAACTGCCTTCAAGGAGGGAGACCTGTGTTGACCTGTGCTCCCTCTCCTGTGCTCCCCCCGGCTCTCAACCTGCTCCCTCCTACAGCCAGCAACTCACGTTCTACAGTAATTTCTGCAGGACTATTTAGTCCAGAAATGAACTTCAAGAACTAAGACTATTTGCTCACCAGTGTTCTCCCTCCTCCAGATGCAGAACTCCCATAGCTGTACCAACCACAGACAATTCTGTGCATCCTCAGTTCCTTCTCAAAAAAAAAATTTATTTTTATTTTTACCCCGTTCTTGGGCTGTGTTGTGTTCTGCATGTTTTGGGTTAGGTGCCTTCCCTCAAACATGACAATCAGAGATGTCTGGTCAGGGATGAAGAAGATCACAGGCTTCAAGCAGAGGAAGGATTGCACAGATGGCAGCCTGGACACAGCCAATGAACTGAACAAGTTCTTCAATAGGTTCAGTTCAGGAACAAACCCAGCATCCTCCTCGCCTGTACCCAGCCAATCAGACATCCCAACCTCCTCTGATCCAACATTTTCCTGTCACACACCAGCTCTTTTGTCCTCTAACGCAGTCATGGACTCTTCTGGTTCTATAAATCTGTCTTCAACCAAGTCAGGAGATGCTGCTGCCCCATTTACCTCCCCCTCCCACCTATCTGTCTCTAGAAGTCAGGTGAAGAGGCAGCTGGAGGGACAGGAACAAGGCTGCAGGTCCAGATGGTGTCAGCCCCAGAGCACTGAAGGCCTGTGCAGAGCATCTCCGTGGGATTCTGCAGCACCTCTTCAACCTCAGCCTGGTCCAGGAGAATGTTTCAGTCCTGTGGAAGACATCCTGCCTTGTTCCAGTTCCAAAGAAAACTCGCCCATCAGTCAATGATGACTACAGACCGGTTGCCCTGACATCCCACATCATGAAGGTCCTGGAGAGACTCCCGAATAAGCAAACTAGGACATATCAGGACCCGCTGCAGTTTGCTTATCGACATGGAGTTGGAGTTGAAGATGCCATCATCCAGCTGCTTCAACCAATCCACTGTCATCTGGACAAAGCAGGCAGCACTAAGAGGGTCATGCTCTTGGATTTCTCCAGTGCATTTAACACAATCCAGCCTGATGTACTTTGCCAGAAACTCTAGAAGACACAGGTGGGGGCCTCAACTATCGCCTGGATTAAAGACTACCTGACAAACAGACCACAGTTTGTGAGGCTGAAGAACTGCACATCAAACCAGGCGGTCAGTAACATTGGAGCACCACAGGGTACTGTACTCTCACCATTCCTTTTCACCCTGCACACCTCAGACTTCCAGTACAAATCAGAGACCGGTCATCTACAGAAATACTCAGATGACTCTGCGGTTGTCGGGTGTATCAGAGATGGACAGGAAGCTGAGTACAGAGAGCTGGTGGAGCGCTTTGTGGCATGGTGTGGAAACAATCATCTGACCTTGAATGTGAACAAAACAAAGGAGATGATTTTGGACTTCAGAAGAAACAGGGTGGAGTCAAACACTGTTTCCATCATGGGAGATGAAGTGGAGGTGGTTGAGGAATACAAATACCTTGGAGTTCACCTGGACAACAGACTGGACTGCAGAAAGAACAGAGAAGAAAGGACACAGCAGACTGCACTTCTTGAGGACACTTAGGTCCTTCAATGTCTGTAGCAAGAAGCTGCAGATCTTCTACAAGTCTGTTGTTGAGAGTGTAATCTCTTCAGGCATCGCCTGTTGGGGTAGCAGCATCAGAAGCAGGGACCTGAAAAGGCTCAACAGCCTAATAAAAAAGGCTGGTTCTGTTCTGGGGACGACTGTGGAACCACTGGAGGAGATAATGCAAAAAAGGATTTTCCAGAGAATCAAGAAAATTATGGACAACCCTGAGCATTCTCTTCACAAGACTGTCCGACAACGGAAGAGTGTCTTCAGTCAGAGGCTTCTTCAGTTTTGCTGCAACACTGACCGCTACTGGAGATCCTTCCTGCCAACAGCCATTGTAATATACAATAACTCTTTGATGACCTGATTATTATTATTATTATTCTGAGCTACTACAGCAATCAATTTCCCTCTGGGATCAATAAAGTATTTTTGAACTGAATTGAATTGAATTGAATTGAAAATCTGAAACTTTGGACATTTCACATGCACACATGACAATCTGAAACAAACCCAAACTCAAGCTACTATTTCCATTTGGACAGTGTTTTAGGGCCATAACTGATGACTAATCAATCATCCAACCAGTCAGAGAGGAAGGGGCTTTCCACAAATCCATCTAACATGAATCTAACGTTCAGTATTTTCTCTGATGTAGTAATATGTAACATTTTCTTGGTGAAAACAACATTCCTATAATTAGAAATGAAAATAAAAGAATAGCACAATATAGTTACTTCGTCTTCGTCTTCGTCTTCCTCCGCTTATCCGGGTCCGGGTCGCGGGGGCAGCATCCCAATTAGGGAGCTCCAGGCCGTCTTCTCCCCGGCCTTGTCCACCAGCTCCTCCGGCAGGACCCCAAGGCGTTCCCGGACCAGATTGGAGATGTAACCTCTCCAACGTGTCCTGGGTCGACCCGGGGGCCTTCTGCCGGCAGGACATGCCCGAAACACCTCCCCGGGGAGGCGTCCAGGAGGCATCCTGACCAGATGCCCAAACCACCTCAACTGGCTCCTGTCGATCCGGAGGAGCAGCGGTTCTACTCCGAGTCCCTCCCGAATGTCCGAGCTCCTCACCCTATCTCTAAGGCTGAGCCCGGCCACCCTACGGAGGAAACTCATTTCGGCCGCTTGTATCCGCGATCTCGTTCTTTCGGTTATTACCCAAAGCTCATGACCATAGGTGAGGATTGGGACGTAGATCGACCGGTAAATCGAGAGCCTGGCTTTCTGGCTCAGCTCCCTCTTCCCCACGACAGATCGGCTCAGCGTCCGCATCACTGCAGACGCCGAACCAATCCGCCTGTCGATCTCCCGATCCCTCCTACCCTCACTCGTGAACAAGACCCCGAGATACTTAAACTCCTCCACTTGAGGTAGGACCTCTCCCCCGACCCGGAGGTGGCAAGCCACCCTTTTCCGGTCCTCCTTGAACCGTCACCTTATCGTGGTGGAGGAGTTTGAGTGCCCTAATGATCCTAGGAGCTATGTTGTCTGGGGCACTTAGTGCCCCTGGTAGGGTCTCCCATGACAAATTGGTCTTAGGTGAAGGGTGAGACAAAGAACGGTTCGAAGGATCTTTCATGGCGGTTAAAACGAAGAGTCGGAGTACCCGGCCCGGAGGGTTACCGGGGTCCCACCCTGGAGCCAGGCCTGGGGTTGGGGCCCGTGAGCGAGCGCCTGGTGGCCGGGCTTTCGCCCATGGGGCCCGGCCGGGCCCAGCCCGAACCGGATACATGGGCTCGTCCAACTGTGGACCCACCACCTGCAGGAGGAACATGAAGGGTCCGGTGCAATGTGAATCGGGTGGCAGACCAAGGCGGGAGCCTTGGCGGTCCAATCCCCGGACAAGAAAACTAGTTTTTGGGACATGGAACAATATAGTTACATCATAAATATTACTAGAATGAGTAAAAACCTTCTGACATTAAGTGTTTGATTTAACAAAGCAAAACAGTTAAAATTATAAATGTTTTAGAGATGTTTAAATCAGAATTTTAAAAGAAAGGATGTTTTTAAGATCTACCAGGATGAGGGGAAAATCCATGTGTCCCATCCGCTCCCTTTAATCTTTATGTTCATTTGTACTAGTGTGGAATCACAACTCTGAGAATTTAATGTTGTTTATTTTATACATGTAACTTTCTGTCTTGAATCAGTTTACCTGGACTCATTAATCAACCACCTCACAAGACAACTTTAAATGGTTTTAAGAGAGAAGAGCATTTAGCATTTTACAAAATCAGGTAAAAAAACCTGACTTACAGGAGCAGCTGTCAATCAGAGGGGCATTGTTTTCTGTGTCCGGAGCAGATGTGCATCTAGCTTCTAAGGTCCTTATTCACATTCCTTTGTTGTCAGTGGAAAATGTTTCTGCACAGTGGATAACCTCTGGGATATTTCATGTTGAAAGTGAACGGACTGATCGGCAGGTATCTTGGCCACCTGGGGTTCACCTCAGTAGCTGATGGACTGCTCACCCCTGCAGGCTGTTGAAAGGCAGAAAACCCCCACAGACCTGAAAATGTCAATTTATTGTCATTATAAGATTATATAATGTAGCTCAATGCCACACAAAGGATATTTTGTCACAACCTGTCCTGTCTCCCCACTCTGTTCAGTCCTGTCTTTCCTAATTGCTCCCACCTGCCTCTCGTCTCCCAATCACCTTAGATCCCAGCTTCTTGTGTATTTAAACCTTCCCAGTTCTGAGGCCTAGTCCACACGTAGCCGGGTTTTTTAAAAAACGAATATCTGCCCCTCCAAAAACTTGCATCCACACCACCTCGTTTTAAAAAAAAACTGTCCACACGTACCCGGATAAATACGTTGTTAAGGACATGCCAGACCTGTAGGCGGCAGTACTTCACCCGTTCTTAACCTCGTCCTTCGTCTGTGGTCTTCCGCAAGGAGCAGTAATTCCGCTTGCAAAAACAAACAAGCCAAAAGCTCTTGGACAATTGATAAAGCGAGCGCAGCTCTGAGGGCATCCATGCTGTCGGCTAGTGTAAACACAGGTCGCACACGTGATGTCAGCTTTTTTTTGTCGCGGAAAGTGACGCTGCGGACCTTAAAACTCCGGTTTTGTCTGTCCACACGCAGACACCCAAAACGGAGAAAACGCAGATCTTCACTTTGGCCAGGGTTTTTAAAAAGATCCGTTTTCGTGTGAAAAAACTCCGTTTTCGTGTGGATGACAGGCCAAAACGTAGAAAAATATCTACGTTTTGGCAGATCCCTGGCTATGTGTGGACAGGACCTGAGTTCCTTGTCCGTCCATTGTTTCCATGTCCCACATGCTTATCATTAAAAACCTCTTTAAACGTTCCTGCCTGCCTTCTTCCCCGCACCTGGATCCTCACCTCCGCTCAACTCACCTCCACATCCGTGACATATTTGGGTACTTCTTGAGGTGTAGCTCCAAATAACTTTGAAAAAAAAATTCAAAAATATAAATTATGGATTGAAGAATTATACAAAAATATCAGACCTGTAGTTCTGACTCTTTTTAGCAGATTTAGTTTTTACATGACTTTTACCTCTGACGTTAGTAACTTTTATTAACATGTTAAACATGTATATAGTCAGTGGGAAACACGTGACTCTGACAGTTCCCCTACAAGCTGAGTTTAAAGTAAAACCTTCTTTGTTTTAGTTTATAAAACACAGTCTTGACTGCTGAGGCCTAAGGCTCATTTATGACAAACGTTCTGGGACTGGCTGCTCCTGAAAACTGTAACTGGGACTGTGGCTGAAGTAAAAAAAATAAAAATAAAAAAGCATCCCCCCAGGTTGGTGTCCTGTCACTTGCTCCATGGTAACAGCACAGACAACACACAAAGTGTGACATGAAGACCTTCAGGGCTGAGTTGTTGCACCACGGTGACGAGTTCAATCTCACAGCAATCACCATGAGAATCACTACACATGAATCATTTTCTATGTAAAAGTAGGTTAATTATTGATGATTTTTTTTTGTCTGGAAATTACATCA
Organism: Nothobranchius furzeri; assembly: GCF_043380555.1. Classification (NCBI taxonomy): domain Eukaryota; kingdom Metazoa; phylum Chordata; class Actinopteri; order Cyprinodontiformes; family Nothobranchiidae; genus Nothobranchius; species Nothobranchius furzeri. The sequence continues at coordinate 70,990,690 of NC_091741.1, read as the reverse complement.
CTGATGACCTAAGTTAACATGCTTTCAACACTCATAAATACTTTCAGCCAGTTTGGATTCTAATGGTGAGTTAAGTTCATGATCAAACTTTCAGTGAGGTGAAAGGAAACATCACTCCTACTTTCCCTCACCTCATTCTTCATGTTTGGCATTAATACACAAGACTTTTGAATTTTCTTTCACTCATCCAAATGCAACAGCTCCAGGAGTAAAACTGGAAGTGCCAACAGCACATCTGAGATTGAACAGGGATCCTGCTTTTTCAGCTCTGGGACCTAAATTGTGGAAAGTCCTTCTGACAAAAGTTAGGCAGACTCCGTCTCTCATGATGTTTTATTGTATTGTTGCCTTTACTCAGAGGGGGAAAGAGTACTAAAATGTCCTACTTAAATTGACAATGTGTAGTTTTTTTTTACCAATAATCTCTGGAAATATCCATTGAAATGCTGTTGTAAATGAATTAATTGATGCCCAGTTGTTGAAAAATATTGGCAGTTTCATAACATATAACCATAAAAATCAGTTCTGAAAACATGGGAGCGGGTCTAAGTCTTTGGGCGACGCCATATTGGATGCCATGTTTCCTCCTACGGGAGCCCGTGAGGACAAAACGCATTTACTGATTTGCAACAAACGGTTGCAAAAATTTCACCGTTAAAAACATTGCTGCTCTACACATTTACCTCTTTACTCATTTCCAGTTATGAAAGGAAATCTGATTATCTTGTTATTTTGCTGGAGGTTGCACTCCCAGGGATTTTTGACACTAATGGCCATCCGTTGGTAAGGTCTTATTTAAACACCAAAATAATGCTTGCTTGCAATAATTTAGGTATACTGCCCCCTGTCACCATGGAAAACACACTGTCCCTTTAAGTAAATGTACAAATTTTTAGATGAAATTTTACTCAAGTACAGAAATGTGTCTACATTTTTACCCAAGAAAAAAGTAAAAAGTGTCTTAAATAAAATTTAATAAAATTAAACATTTAGTTACTTTTTTGTTAGCGTAAGGATAATTTCTTCTACGTGTAGCAAAAACAACACTGGCTCATGGCACACACACACACACACACACACACACACACACACACACACACACACACACACACACATGCTCACATTGGCTGGATGAGGTTTTTACAGAATTGAACATTTGAAAGGTGATTAAAATTATTATTTTGACAAAACATTTAATTTACTGTATTAGTTGCCCTTGGTATATGATTAGAATTTCAAGCAATCTGGCAAGAATTTCTCCTGATAAACATTTGCTACCCGACCTCTAAACTACAAATTTATAAACTAGGTTTTGTGACTTTCTCTGAATGACCCAAAGAAAATCAAACAGTCAAATTTCTCAATGTTTTCATGACAAAACTCACACAAGAGACTGTGCTCACACCTGTCAAATAAAACAAGGCAAAGGAACTTCAAACATTTCAAAGGAATGGTATGACAGCTGCTAACATTTGCTGAAAAAAGACATCTGCTCTTTACCACCTGGATTTCAGAGGTCAAGCCTAACATGACAAAAGGTGCACCCCAGTACTTTGGAGCAAGTGTTGATGTTACAGAGAGACCTGCAGCTGGCGGCTTCTCTATCTACCTAATGTAAGGCAGATAAGAGAGCAACGCCAAAAAGTACCATTTGGTAAATATGATCTGACCTGATAACACCCTGACATGGTGCCAAAACAAACGTGCAATACGATTAAAATAACACAGTCCATTCCTATCAAGAAGATGTTATTTAAATTAAAACGCTTAATTCCCAAATGTGGACATCCATACATGGTATTTTCTTCCAGATCAACTTAGACTTGTGTTAATTTGGAAACAAATATATGTTATTTATGAAGTGGGTTTTTGTTACCCTTGATTTCCTATTTCTTTAATCATTATCGGTTCTAATGTAATGTTAGATGTTTGTGTTTATGAGGTTCTACTAATCCCAAACAACAGGGAAAGTTAAAGATGCACACCAAACAACAGTTAGATTATTAGAAAATTAATCATACGTACAGTTTTGTAGTCTGGCTTTAGAATCCTTCTTTTCTCATGAAAAAACATATTTTCCACAAATAATTGTTCCGACAAAAATGTTTTCTTTCAAATCTTTAGAAACTTTGATCAAAGAGAAGTTGTTCTATGTGTTACGGCAACATGGAGGTGCAGAGGCCTCACGGGAGTCAGATGTGTCCTCCTTCCAGTCTGGTGCAAATATATAACAGACTGATGGAACAAAGACACCCTGACAAGAGACAGAATCCATCTGTTCTGCTGACAACACAAATCATCTGATTCAGCTTTTCAAACAGTCTGAAACACTTAGTCTGGGATAACAAAACTCCACAGGAAATTAGGAACATTTCTTGATTGCACATAAAAACTAACAGGGAAAGTGTTTTACTAACTGAAAGTTTGTGTACTGAGTGCTTAATTAGGAGCATTGTTTTTGTTCTGATAGAAAATATGAACAATTTACATTTTCTGTTGCGCATTAAGAGACTTTCCTGCGTGGTACAGTGCCTCAGATGTTTTTCATATTCTGGGTAGATGATGGGATTCTTGTCTTCTTCTCAGGGAACACGCCCACGTCTTGCTCAGGTTTTATGAAGCTTCTGATCATGTTAGAGCTGACCAGCTCATTATGCACTGAGATATATGAGTCTTTAGAAAGCTGAATAATTCCAACAGAAGCTGATAGAAATTTTAATAATTTAGCTTCTTTCAGACATTTTCTGCTTTCCAATAAATGGACAGCTAATGACTGTGTCAGTATCAGATTTGAGTAGATTCCCGGGGCTTCCTGTTGGGTTGTCTGAGTGCAGGCTATGAACATCTGTGTACGCATACATATTATGGTCACTTTAATAAGCTAAGCACCGCACAAAGGGCAAAGCTGTCCCATTATAATTTGTTTAGACTAATCTGACACATTGTGTGTTGAGATAAACAAAAGGCAATGCTGTTCAAACTTTGTTTTGTGGCCATTTTCATACCTTTTACCAGACTTTTGTATTAATAAGACATAAAAGAAAAGAAAAATTTGCAAAGCAGCTAAGGTTTTTATTTCTCATCAATTCATATTTTCTTTCTTCCATTCTCCATCATTTTTCAAGCTCAGTTCTGAACCGAAGAGGCTTTTTGGATGACATGCGAAACACAGATTAGCTTTTTCTTTAGTTATTTACCCATGTAAGTCTCTTTGACAGTCACTCTGAGTTTAACATGCATACTAAACGAGACTATGGTCTTCTACCCCTATTGCCTGCAGCATTAGCTGCAGATGGGAAAAAGACTAAATCGCTCACGTACAAAAATCCCACCCAGATCTACATCACACGGAAAACTGACATTTATGGACCCTCCCATCTTGGCTTGCGATTGGATAAGGTGGAGATTAAACATCAATATTGCATTTTCATATAAAATTTCACACAAACTGGCTTCTGGTCATCCCACCTTCTATGCATATGATGCAAATGTAAATATATGTATGTATATGATGCAAATGTACATATATGTATGTATATGATGCAAATGTACATATATGTATGTATATGATGTAAATGTAAATATATGTATGTATATGATGTAAATGTACATATATGTATGTATATGATGCAAATGTAAATATATGTATGTTTATGATGTAAATGTAAATATATGTATGTATATGATGTAAATGTACATATATGTATGTATATGATGTAAATATACATATGTATATGATGCACATGTAAATATATGTATGTATATGATGTAAATGTAAATATATGTATGCATATGATGTAAATGTAAATATATGTATGTATATGATGTAAATGTAAATATATGTATGCATATGATGCAAATGTAAATATATGTATGTATATGATGTAAATGTAAATATATGTATGTATATGATGTAAATGTAAATATATGTATGCATATGATGTAAATGTAAATATATGTATGCATATGATGCAAATGTAAATATATGTATGTATATGATGTAAATGTAAATATATGTATGCATATGATGTAAATGTAAATATATGTATGCATATGATGCAAATGTAAATATATGTATGCATATGATGCAAATGTAAATATATGTATGTATATGATGTAAATGTAAATATATGTATGTATATGGTGTAAATGTAAATATATGTATGTATATGATGTAAATGTAAATATATGTATGCATATGATGTAAATGTAAATATATGTATGCATATGATGCAAATGTAAATATATGTATGTATATGATGCAAATGTAAATATATGTATGTATATGATGTAAATGTAAATATATGTATGTATATGATGTAAATGTACATATATGTATGTATATGATGTAAATGTACGTATGTGTATGATGCACATGTAAATATATGTATGTATATGATGTAAATGTAAATATATGTATGTATATGATGTAAATATATGTATGTATATGATGTAAATGTAAATATATGTATGTATATGATGCACATGTAAATATATGTATGTATATGATGTAAATGTAAATATATGTATGTATATGATGTAAATATATGTATGTATATGATGTAAATGTAAATATATGTATGTATATGATGTAAATGAAAATATATGTATGTATATGATGTAAATGTATGTATAGAATTTTGGGGCTTGCTTAATCTGACTCTGTCTACTGCTGGACATTTTTGTCAGTAGCAGAGGGAGACAGAAAATGTGTGGAACTCCATTTTTAGCATAACAACAATTTTACATGAAAAAATGCCTGGGACATGCAACAAACTTGCATTTAACATTGTTTGCTAGATTTGAGCTTTTTTTATTTTTACTCACACCATATAGTTTCATACTGAGTGCTTGCACGTATGTTTGTGGTTTTCATTGCATGAATATGTAATTTTTTCAACTCGGATTTAGATTTTTTTGTGTACTTTCAGGTTCAATGTGCTAATACAGTATGATAAAATGAAAAAATGACTTGAAATCCGCATAGGTGAAGTTGTGCTGAAAATAACGATACCAAACAAGGCATAAACAATAAAATATATAAAGGTGAACACTAAAACTTGTCAAAACGGCAAATTTTATTTTATTCGCTCCATTTTCATATGTTCTTTATGATCCTACACTAAAGACTATTTATGGTCAGGGGCATGTCTAGGGAGTGGCCTGGGGTAGAACATGCCACCCTTAAAGTTGGGCCACCCTACTGAGTTCCATTTAAATTGACGTTACTGTCTTACTGACTTTACCTAGTGATAGACTATCCACTCTGGGACTGGGAGATCAGGGTTCAAATCCTGGTTGGGTCATACCAAAGACTTTAACAATGCCTCCCTGTTTGATTTACTGGAGCGAATTAAGTTTGCTAAACTTAACTTAACTTAACGAGATGGTACGGCTCCCATCTACCTGAATCCTCTTGCAAAGGCTTGCGTCTCGGCCCGGCCGCTCCGGTCATCACAGGATCGTCAGCTAGCAGTGCCTACATCACGCTCAGGACAATCCAGACTCTTCTCATGCATCGTTCCTCAAATGTGGAATGACCTTCCAAGCACTACCAGAACTGCGGCTTCCGTTTCAATTTTCAAGAAACTCCTGAAGACCCTGCTCTTCAGAGAGCATCTTCTAAACTTTCACCTTGCCTGCACCCGTCTCCCCTCTCTACCGTCCACTCCTTGTTCCCTACTCTCCATGATTGATGTCAATGTTGTTGTTGTTATCGTTGACGTGAGCCTCAAGGGCAATATGCCGATTATCACTTGTAAGTCGCGTTGGACAAAAGCGTCTGCTAAATACATAAACATAAACATAAGCTTAGTTGCATTTTCTTCTTGAAGAAGTAAACAGCCAAACATAAACATAAACATAAACTTAGTTGCATTTTTTTCTTGAAGAAGTAAACAGCCTCTACGCCTAAGGGTTGCGAGGTCACATGAGAGTTGTATATCTTCATCCAGCCATATACCCCCAGGGTTCTTCTGCTAATCCTAATTAATCCTTTAGGATAACAATGTTTTATCTCCTGTGTGACCGCACAACCAGAGCACAGGGATTTACACAATAGTGCTCTGTTTTATTTTCACAGTTACTCTATCAGAATTAAACACAACACAATTAATGCATGGATCCAACAGAACACTGTCTCTCGTTATTGCACACAAACATGACCCATTAAACCCACAGTACTTTAACAAATGTGCTGCATGTGTGCGTTTGTGTGACTAATTGTGCTTGCAGCTACAATAACAGTTCGCAGCAATGGTTGAGGTCTGACAGGCTATATTGTCACATGGGATTATGTCCCATTTCACTGGAGCTTGTGACATTTTTCTGGGTTTATTGTTAAAACAAAGGTCTATTGAAGACAAGGTTTATTTAATAAAACACAGTGATATGGGGTTTCCGTGAGAGTAATGATTTCCTGTGCTAGATAGTAAAGTACAGCGCAGTAAAATAGATGGTTGATGCTTCCAATGCTTTTTTAATGATCATCAAGGCATTCTGAATAGAGATGAATAGTTTCAAGTGTGCCAAGGGTGTTGCAAAATGATGTTATTAATGGCTGAATGGGGAAAGTCATTGTCCACTTGGTGTTAAGTGAGCCATTCGATCCCAGACCCCAGATTCTGTACCCAGAAAGTTGCATGCTGCTCCTCTGCACTGGGGCCATGTATTGTCAGATTTTGATTTAAAACATTCTTCCGTCAGCAAAAGCATTGAAGATGAAGCCTGACTTAGTCTTTCAGCATAACAATAATCTCAAACACACCACCTGGTTAGCAAAGGAGTGTCTTCGTAAGAAGCATTTGAAGGTCCTGGGGCCTCATTTATTAACCGTACTTGCACACAGATCTGTGCGTATTTCATGTGCAGGAACTAATTTACGCACTTTGTGGTATTTACAATTTTGTACCTTTATGTGAAAATGATCATAAATATAAGAAAAACCTCCGACCATGTGTACAAACAACATCTAGTGGTGGAACGGGGGAACCCGCAATACCAAAGGTCTCAGTCGTCCACACAAATTAGTTTACCCAATAATTAATTATTTTGGTGGAAAAACAGCTGTGGTCTATAATTGGTGCTAAGACACCCAACAGAAATCTGACATTGTAGAATGGATTTCATATTTTTTGTCATCACAATTGTTACTCCTCCCATTTTATGATGTACTTAATCGTTTTTAATGAATTCATATTATTTCAATTTTCTTTTCTTTTCTTTTTGTCCTTGAGAAGCGGCACGTGATTTCACTTTAGATTTGCTAGATAAAAGATTGTTTCTTATTATTATAAAGGATTTGTGAGGGTGTGCTCTCTAGAGTAAATGCATTTCCATGAACACACTGACATGGGAGCCGTCTGGGGCCATGCTGTGATTTGGGATCCATTGTGGAGCGACAGAAAAACTGCCCAAATCCGATTCCAGTTCATATTCTATTTTACAACTACAGGAACCCCCAGAACCTCCTCTGCTCTGCGATCTTAAACGCTGTGTCGTCAAGGTAACCAGACTGAATGACGAAGCTGCACTCACACGTGTCCAAATAAAACTAACTCTAACCAGAATGACTCCTTAAATGTAAAATGTAAATGACCACCCGTTACTCTACGATTTATCATATTCTATTATTTTATTATGTTTTTTAAATCTCTGACGGAGACCTCTCATCTGTCCACAACAACTTGTTTGGTTCTTTAACACTTGCCAGTATCTCAATCTCACAACAATTTCACAATAAAACATATGTTCTCATGTGTGGACACAGAACCCTAAAGTAAAACTTTCACTCAACTCCTTGGAGTTTGATCTAAGCATTTATTTGAAAACCAGAAAACAACCATGTATTTGAAGGTAGGTATCTTTACTCATATCTATTTTGTTTTGTTTCATTTATTGATGGTAAACTGAGTCACAAGGATCCAAGACTCTTCTGTTATGCCCTTAATTCCAGACATTTTTGTCCTTTATCAGAAGGATGTAGAAATATTGATTATTTTGTCCTTCAGTCAGATCCTTGGAGGGTCCGCTCAAAGAAACAGAAGAAGTCAGATTTTAATACCAAAAGCAGGAATACAAATATACTTAAATGTAAAATTCCTTTCCAGCAATATTGATTTATTGTTTTGGTTGGAGGGACTATGTCTCTCACCTGGCCAGGGAACGCCTTGGGATTCCACCGGAGGAGCTGGCCCAAGTGGCTGGGGAGAGGGAAGTCTGGGCCTCTCGACTTGGGCTACTGCCCCCGCGACCCGCCTCCGGATAAGCGGATGAAGATGGGTGTTTTTTTTTCCTGCCCATAGAATATTTTAGTGCATGTATCTATGTGTATTATTTACATTCTGCAGTCTATGCTGCAGTATTATTTATTATAATGCCCTGACAGACATGGTTTTATGTCTGGAGGTTGTTAAAGTGTTTGCCCGCCTCAGCTGCAGGCTGCTATATCAGTGCTGTTGTGCTGCTGATCTCCCTCCTGTGGATTCCAGCCAGGCAAGAGGTCTGCCGCATCCCACTGATTGTGATTCTCAGCGTGTGTCTCTGTGACTGGGTTTGTTTATGAGTATGTCAGGAAGTTTCAGTCACATGTTTTCCTCTGTGTGTGTGTGTGTGTGTGTGTGTGTGTGTGTGTGTGTGTGTGTGTGTGTGTGTGTGTGTGTGTGTGTGTGTGTGTGTGTGTGTGTGTGTGTGTGTGTGTGTGTGTGTGTGTGTGTGTGTGTGTGTGTGTGTGTGAAAATATGTGTGTGGCTTCCCAATTTTGTGGGTGCATCCCATTACACACACACAATCACAAACATGCGCACACACACACACACACACACACTCACACACACACACACACACACACACACACGCACCGAGTCACATACTTTATCATCAAATACCTGCTAAAGCCAACTACTAAGCTCCGTCCAGTCTCTGCCACGTGACTCTTTCTAACTCTACATCCATCTCTCACCACACAGAATCACGCTCACATACACCACATGCACACACAACCACCGCCTACCCTGTGGCTGATTGAGGTTTCCTCGCCTCAACCTTTAGATTTACTGTAATAGTGGAAGGAGCAAGGCAGGAACGAAAGGGAATGGAAGTTAAATTGAAGAATAGGAAAGCAAAGAGAAGGAAAGAGAGTGAAAAATTGGGAGGAGGGAGCATTAGAGAACTGTAGTGAACAGGAAGGAGGAGAAGAGAGACTGAGATGGGAACCCAGCGTAGAACAAAGGTGAGAAAAGGAAAAAAAGGAGACAAGAGGAATCAGAAGATGGAAGGAGTGTTGGAGGCAGAGAGTAGTTCTGATTGGAGGAAAACTCCAGAAAACATCTTCTATTAAAGTGAGATTACAGCCTCAGTAGAGTGCAGCATGACTTTACAACCTCTGCCATCGGTGGCTGATGATATAAAACCCCATTTTAAAGATCAATTTGTCACTTTTCATCTCCTCCTACACCTCATTTTCCTCCTCCTTCCTCTCCGGGCATGAGCATACCAGAAGAGCAGGAAGGTGATCGAGGTTCAGCTTCATAGGATGGCACGGGTGAGACTGAGATGGATTCTGAATATTTATGAGCACTTTTGATGATGTCATCTATAATAAACCCTACTTTCTCTTGTGACTTTGGTTTCCTGCTTGTGCAATAAGAGCTTTCAGGATCCAACAAACACACACACACACACACACACACACACACACACCACACACACAAACTGCATTAAATGCATCACTGACTAATCCATTCTTCATTTGGAGAGACAGAAACTTTCCTCCCAGACGTCACAGATGAGCTATGGCCACAGCTTCTAAAACAGTTAAGGGACTCCAGGAGTTCCAAAACAAATGAACAAAATGCTTTCAATCAGATTCATTTTACTCTGAAAATGTACAATGACTCCAAGATACTCTACTGTTTTCAAACAATCATAACATAAGCTCCTAGACTGAATCCTGAATTTCTAAGTCTGGAGATTTACAGCTGAAAGTCAAATATTAGAGAAACGTGCAAAAGTTATTTTATTTCAGTAAAACTGTACTCAACCAGAAAGCACACCTAAACGAAAACGAACAAAACACATTGAATGGAATGGCATACAGATGTCACTAATAAATAATAATTCAGCCTCCTTAAAAAATAAGTCAGAAGGGAGAAGTCCACAGCTGCAGGTTGTAATACTGCTCTAATTGCATCGTGTAAGCTCCGCAGTTATTTCCTCACAGATGCATTAATTTCTGATGCAGGGATATTTAAATATGGTAAAATCAATTATTGGAAAGCATGTGCAAGATGTATATCACACTACCAAATGATTGTTATGCAAAAGCAGAATATTTCATCGGCCACCAGATTGATTTGAAGGACACTCTCAATAAATCTTTTGATCTATAACTTATTAAATTTGGAGTAAAGCCTTTTTAGAAATGCCAGCATAGCTACTCAACCTCAGCAAAAATAAAATGGCTATAGCTGTGTCAGTTTAACAGATACCCAATCCAGTGGTGAAGTGCTGGTGTCTAGCGTAGAATAGGAATCATGAATCTATAGCACTGTTCAACAGATGTGTGTGTGTGTGTGTGGGGGGGGGGGTCACAGCTGTCAGGAGAGTGGAGGAGGGCCCCATCAAGGAGAGTTAGGATGGCCAACAGTGCTGTCTCTATGCTGGTGTAGTTCTGACTTCAACTTTTTAGGCCCTCTGGGGCCCCCTTGTGGCCTGGGGGGCCCAAGCTATTGCCTGCCTTGCCCAGCGGAACGCGGCACCTCTGACCCCATCATACTCTCTGAATGCCACAGAAAGTGCAGGAGCTTTGCTTCAAAGTTCATCTTTGACAAAGTGCTAAATGTTGCAGATTTTCTGCTGAAAGCCAATGTGGTAATAGCTATAGTATTTGTACTATTCACAACACAGACTTGAGTTCATTGAATTACTCCTGTCAATGTTCTATCCTACTACAACAAGTCCACAAGGCAGCTGGATAAAAACGTGTCGACCTTTGCCATACACATGTTTCATGTTTCAGATATGTGTTTGTGGAAAGCTATCAACTTTATTGTTTATTATGCATATAGTCCTTTGTTGACTCAGATCAAAATCTGCACTTTGAAAAACAAAACAAAAAACTTTAATACAACGTGGGACGGTGATTCATTCATTCCAATCAGTGACATAACTGTAGCTAGATCTATAACATCAGATGAGTAACATATTTAGGGAATCCAACAACTTAAAAAATTGTAATCACCAAACACTTTCAGACAACATATAATTATGCCAAACGGGGCTTTTAACTTTCTAAATGACAATAACACAACGAGCCTCTCTGTCAGAATAGCCTGACACTTTGTTGGTGGCACCATGCCTCAGTACTGTGCAGTCACTGATGTATAATCAAGTGTGTTTACACACATCATAAGACATCAACTATTCCTTCTGTCAGTACAAAACAAGTCTTTGTTGTACAGATTGTGAACCAGAAGACTTTAAAGTAGTTTGTAGATAACAAAGACAAAAACAGTCTGAGGTAGCTAGCTGGCAGTAATAAAAACATGTACAGTTCATCTGTTCTAAACTCTCTTTCACTTCTCTCAGATCCACAACAGCAGAAGGGTCGCAGTGAAAGAGGAGTGCTCCTTTAGTGAATAGCAGGGCGACCTTGCTCGTCACTTTATAAAACTGAGCGTAAAAACAGGAGCTAAAATTGGAGCAGATGGTGTGCGAGTTTCTCCTCCGAGTGCACACAGAGAAAGAATCTACATAATAGCCTACAGCTAATCCACTGCACACCAAAACTCATTACGTCCTATGAAGGAAAATGTAAAACTTGCTCCCCAAGATGGAAAGAAATACGTCTTTGAAGGTGAAGACCTTGGCACAAGCCGATTCATTTTCCTCATGTGAGAAATTCTTTTATACACACTTCAGCAGATTTGACTCATCTTTATTGATGCTGAGCTTTGTAGCGGTCTGACAGAGGGCACCTGCAGCTCCTCACCCACAAACATAGCAGCAGCACAGATGGGCAGCTCCTTAGTGTTGGCACGCTATAAACGATATTCAAACCCTTTAACTCAACTCACCTGAGAGCCGCTCCTTTCACTGATACGTGCACTTTGCAAACAATTATTGTGGACCTGCCTTATTCAAATCTCACTTTGCAGACCCTCTGAAAACCTATTTCCACTAAATATAAAACACCTGACCCCAACAACTCGGTCAGGTCTCTCGAAATAGCAGGAGGACTGAGTGTTTGAGTGTGAACCAATCAGAGAGCAGGCAGCCAGACCTTCACATTCAGCTTTTAGTTCAGCATTTCATCATGACCACGACGGAGCAGTTAGGTGATCTGTACATCATCTACTGTCACTTTATTGACATTATGTTAATTTCTTGTGAGAGAACTTTACTCTGGTGTAACGCCCAGGGTCAATGTTGACCTATATACTGACCTCCATAGTGACCGGTCATCTAAAGAACTAATTCCAATATGTACAATAGGTGGTTTTTCTATTCTATCTTCTAACACCCAGAATATTCTGTAGTGCTTGTTGACAAGATTGCCAAACTAGGTCTCCAAAAAAAGCCTGTCCTCTTATCTCAGACTGCTGGATTCCACACGCTGAATAAGAAGTAAACTTTTACAACTCATAAGTTAAATATCTTAGGTGTGTTCTTGCTGTGTCTTTCTAAATCCATGCTTTCGTTCTTTTTTAAACACAGAAACAGTTTTGTTTACCTGTTTGTAGCTACAGTTTCGCCGACGGCTGCCGGCTTCTTCAGGCTGACGCTGATGGTGGCGCGTCACTTCCTTCTCCGTTTATCTGCGGGCAGTAGAGGACGTTGCAGATAAACGGAGAAGGAAGTGACGCGCCACCATCAGCGTCAGCCTGAAGAAGCTGGCAGCTGTCGGCGAAACTGTAGCTACAAACAGGTAAACAAAACTGTTTCTGTGTTTAAAAAAGAACGAAAGCATGGGTCATAAGTTAAATAATCATTTATAATCATATGGTTGAATGAAACAGATGTTATATGAAATGTTTGAATAATCTGTGCCTAATTCAGTGAAGTTGAAATGAATATTGTTCTTACAATGATCCTTTCACATCTTATGATCAGTACTGTTTGATTTAACAAGTTAATCATTATCTACACTCACACACAATGCTCATTAGATGCAAATTAAGGTTAAGGTCATCTCACATAAAGTTTAAAGATTCTTTATCCACAGAACTAGAACAGCGTGTATCTGGAAGGTGTGGTTTTATGAGGGATGTTTGGTAAAGCCAAACATGTCTAATTCTGATTCACAGAAATCATATTAATTCAATTCAATTCAAAAATACTTTATTAATCCAAGAGGGAAATTGATTGCTGTAGTAGCTCAGAATAATAATAATAATAATCAGGTCATCAAAGAGTTATTGTATATTACAATGGCTGTTGGCAGGAAGGATCTCCAGTAGCGGTCAGTGTTGCAGCAAAACTGAAGAAGCCTCTGACTGAAGACACTCTTCCGTTGTCGGACAGTCTTGTGAAGAGAATGCTCAGGGTTGTCCATCATTTTCTTGATTCTCTGGAGAATCCTTCTTTGCATTATCTCCTCCAGTGGTTCCACAGTCGTCCCCAGAACGGAACCAGCCTTTGTTATTAGGCTGTTGATTCTTTTCAGGTCCCTGCTTCTGATGCTGCTACCCCAACAGACGATGGCTGAAGAGATTACACTCTCAACAACAGACTTGTAGAAGATCTGCAGCATCTTGCTACAGACATTGAAGGACCTAAGTGTCCTCAAGAAGTGCAGTCTACTGTGTCCCTTCTTGTAAACGGCTTGGCTGTTCTTTCTCCAGTCCAGTCTGCTGTCCAGGTGAACTCCAAGGTGTTTGTATTCCTCAACCACCTCCACTTCTTCTCCCATGATGGAAACAGTGTTTGACTCCACCCTGTTTCTTCTGAAGTCTAAAATCATCTCCTTTGTTTTGTTCACGTTCAAGGTCATCTGATTGTTTCCACACCATGCCACAAAGCACTCCACCAGCTCTCTGTACTCAGCTTCCTGTCCATCTCTGATACACCCGACAACTGCAGAGTCATCTGAGTATTTCTGTAGATGACCGGTCTCTGATTTGTACTGGAAGTCTGAGGTGTACAGGGTGAAAAGGAACGGTGAGAGTACAGTACCCTGTGGTGCTCCAGTGTTACTGATCGCCTGGTTTGATGTGCAGTTCTTCAGCCTCACAAACTGTGGTCTGTTTGTCAGGTAGTCTTTAATCCAGGCGATAGTTGAGGTCCCCACCTGTGTCTTCTGGAGTTTCTGGCAAAGTACATCAGGCTGGATTGTGTTAAATGCACCGGAGAAATCAAAGAACTTGACCCTCACAGTGCTGCCTGCTTTGTCCAGATGACAGTGGGTTGGTTGAAACAGCTGGATGATGGCATCTTCAACTCCAACTCCATGGTGATAAGCAAAGTGCAGCGGGTCCTGATATGTTCTAGTTTGCTTATTCAGGTAGACCAACAGGAGTCTAGGACCTTCATGATGTGGAATGTCAGGGCAACCGGTCTGTAGTCGTCATTGACTGATGGGCGAGTTTTCTTTGCAACTGGAACAAGGCAGGATGTCTTCCACAGGACTGGAACCTTCTCCTGGGCCAGGCTGAGGTTGAAGAGGTGCTGCAGAATCCCACAGAGCTGCTCTGCACAAGCCTTCAGTACTCTGGGGCTGGCACCATCTCGACCTGCAGCCTTGTTCCTGTTCAGTCTCTCCAGCTGCCTCTTCACCTGACTTCTAGAGACAGATAGGTGGGAGGGGGAGGTAAATGGGGCAGCAGCATCTCCTGACTTGATTGAAGACAGATTTATAGAACCAGAAGAGTCCATGACTGTGTTAGAGGACAAAAGAGCTGGCATGTGACAGGAAAATGTTGGATCAGAGGAGGATGGGATGTCTGATTGGCTGGGGACAGGCGAGGAGGATGCTGGGTTTGTTCCTGAACTGAACCTGTTGAAGAACTTGTTCAGTTCATTGGCTGTGTCCAGGCTGCCATCTGTGCAATCCTTCCTCTGCTTGAAGCCTGTGATCTTCAAAGAATCCTAAACTCTTCTGGTTAAACATTCAAAGATCAATAAGGTTGCTGTTTCATATTTATATGGAGTAATCACATTTTATTGGTCATAATTAAATATGCAGTTGTTATGCTATAAAGTGTGATGCTACACTGGTGAACACAAAACTTCTTCTCTACACACATTTGTGTTAATGTTTCACTGAGAAGAACAAAATGTGGAAACATTTCAGCTTTTTTTTTTTGAGGATTGTGGCGTATTATTTAAGACATGGACACAAAAACACAACTATGTGCTACAACCATTATATGTAATGGCAAAGTTCTTACCATGAGCATTATAAAATCAAGCGTATGCTCAGCTAAATGTGTATTATCCCTAACAGCTGAAACAGAAGTAGCTGTTTCTGTGTCAGATCAGCCACCTGTGGCGTTTCCAACCAGAGTGACTCTTTACCTATTCCAAAGGCAAATGGGGAACTCCCGAGAGTTTTCCCAACACTCCTGTGTCAAAGCCACATCCCTCCATGGCTTTTATAATGTAAGACTCACTTCCTGCTTTAGAATTCTAACGAATTTTGCATCTGCCTGATAGATCCCGGTGGCTGCCTGGTGTGGTCTGGGTCCCTGGGCTCTGCTGGGTCCCCGGCGGGGGTGGTCGCCCCTGGGTCCCGGGTCGCTGGGTCCCGGGCTCGGCCGGCTAGGGGGTGGGAGGCTGCGGGCGGGCCTGAGGGCTTGCCGCTGATATCTCCCGGGACTCTGCCGGCTGCTGGTTGTGGCCCCCCGGGGCGATCCTCTGTGCCTCTCGAGAGGGGCGGGGGCCTTTCTGGTTGCAGTCTCCTTGGGGTTCCTGTGTTCTGGGGCAGCGCCTGGATCTCTGGGACTTGGAGCTCCCCCCGTCTCCTGTGCATCTTTGGGGGGTGGATATGTGGTCCCTCACACTCTCTGTTGGACACTCCTATAGAGAAACCTTACATAAACAAGCGCGTGTACACACACAGGTGCTCACATGGTGCTCTCAAAAGTATGGGCTTGGGCACGTTAAACACAGGTCTTAAGACTATGGTGGGCACTTAATGCACTGTGATTTATTATCGTGATTCTTCAGTTAAGCAATGTTGATTATATATTTCCTCATCAAGTTGACGCAGTGATAGCTTGATCTTGTTGTATTGTTGTTGTGTCCCTTTTTTTTGTCTTTTTGCTTTTTTTTTTTTGTCTTTTTCTGCAGGTCTAGAAGCAGACTCTTGTTCATTGTTTATTTTTGTGGAACCACCCCCCACCCCCACCCCCACCCCCTCTCCCCACCTTTTCTTTTCCTTTCTCTTTCACCTCTGTCTCCGTGTCTGGTCGGAATTACAAAGCATTCAAACACAATAACAATAAAGTTTTAAGTATCAGGCGTGACATTAAAAGCAGAAGCTTTAATGCTCCACCTGAGAGTAAATCTGTAAGGCTTGTCACCAGCATTCAGACATCAATTCTGCTTGCTTCACAGCCAGACAGGACACGGTAAATAAAAAAAAAAAAAAAAAAAAAATTTTAACGAAACTCTGTTGAGGAAAGTCGAGGCCTACCGTGCTGTATTGCCCTGTGATTAATGGTAGTTTGCACAGTTTACAGGTGAAATAAGAGCAGTTTGGCTTCATGTGCGAGGGTTTAAAGAGCAAGTCACCCCCAAATCAACTATTTTTTTGGATAAACTATATAAATGTGTGTCTAATCGTGCTGCAGACGCGTGTAGTTAATAGTTTAGCATTTTAGTTAAAATTAAAATTTTCTGCCTAAAACTGTCAGTGTTGTGCCGTTGTCAGGTAAAAACTCTGCACTGCATTTAAATAAAAATCTGCCATTGCTATTGGCTAAGAGGTACCCTAGAACGTTAGCTGGTACCATATGATGTCACAATGTCGTCGTGAGCCTGTGTGTGTGTGTATTTGTTAGTGGCTCCGCCCTCTCGGTCTGCTAGGCAACATCATTTGTTGCATTTTTCAAACAGGAAGTGTGAGTGGAATAATACTCTGGTTATGGATCAACTGGGAGGGTGGATTTGTGTTTCTGCTCACCAGTCGGAAGATGAAGGGATTAAAAACAATGATCTGTGTTCTAACCACATGTTAAGGTTATAGAATTTTTTCATTTGTGACATTTTGTTTCAGATTCAAACAACTTTTTGAACCCAATCTGCACATTGCAATGTTGTTTCCATTTGTTAAGAAAAAATGTGCATAAGGTTTGGAGAAAAGTCCTTCATACACCAACCTCATTTCTGGAATTGTAAAACGAAGGCTGTGGTCTCTCCGAACATTGTAAAAGGAGTTATTAATGACTTGCTGTGTGTATCTGGGTTGATAAAAACCAAATCATGTTTAAATGTGCATGGTTTTATTGTTGTAACCTTTAATGTCTTCGTGAAGGGGACACGTAGTGGCAGGGCCCTTTTTATTCTTCACTGGAGGAAATGGTCTATAATATGTATTCTTCCCTTAATGTGGCTCAAACAGAAGCGTGTGCCCCCACACGCTATATCAAGATGACCGGCTACATCGAGGGAAGTGTGCCATTTCTTATCTTAGTAAACTACACCTATGTGGCACTGTTACAAAGGTCAATGTGTTTTGGCTAATAGCTCCTAAACCATATTTTCACACTTATAGACCTTTTATCACCTTAATCTCTGGATGGTTTTGCATCATATTTGTGTTAGATAGGTAGGTAGGAAGGTAGGTAGGGATAGATAGATAGATAGATAGATAGATAGATAGATAGATAGATAGATAGATAGATAGATAGATAGATAGATAGATAGATAGATAGATAGATAGATAGATAGATAGATAGATAGATAGATAGATAGATAGATAGATAGATGATAGATAGATGATAGATAGATAGATGATAGATAGATAGATGATAGATAGATAGATAGATAGATAGATAGATAGATAGATAGATAGATAGATAGATAGATAGATAGATAGATAGATAGATAGATAGATAGATAGATAGATAGCGCCTACCTGTTGGCAGCAGTACAAAGAAGCCACACCCACTTCCGCCTAACTAGACAACTATGCAAAACATACTTTTATGTGCCTCTTCTGGAGCAAATCTAAGTGAAACTTGGTAGAAAAGAGGTACAAGCTAATATTTTGGTGAGATTTGGTGAGAAACACACTAAGAAAAAAATTTAACTGCAAGTGACTCAATAACTTTTTAAACTTTAAAATTTTAAACCCTGGTCTGTCTGCTCAGAGTAGTCTTGATGATGACCTATTTCATTTTTTTTTTATTTTTTCCTTCTTAAACTAAACTTCACTGAATTAAAAATAAAAAACACATGATACTTTGCATGTGTGCATCAACCCTTTACTAGTGAGCAACAAGAGCTGTTCATAAGTTGAATTGTTGATGGGCAGGGAGGGGCCGTGACATTCTTATAATTGTAAAGGAATAACAAACTTATAAATTAACGATCTTACAATTTTTGTAAGTTGCTATGTATTACCCAAAACATTGGGACACTTCTCATATTGCAAGAATGACATCAATGAGAAGTCAGGTGTAGAGGTATGCAGAGGCCTGACTTCAAACCAATAGAGCACCCATATGATAGAAGATATGAGCCAGACCTTCTCCTTAACTGTCCTCACAAACGCTTTTCTGCAAAAATTGTCTCAAATTCCCATAAGTAGACTCATAAACCCCATGGAGTATCTTCTCAGAGGAGATAGAGCTGTTATGGTGGTGAAAGGGAGAGACACACAGAAATGCCCTAAAAGATTTCCTTTTGGTAGTGTAGTGTTTATCAGTGTTTATCAGTCAAAACAGATGTTTCCATCAGAGTGGATATTTAACTAAAAAATGCATTAAAAACATGTTTAAACATTTCTGTTCAATTTTATATTTTTAGTGTCTAAAATCCTGTCTGAAGTTAAAATGCATGAAGGAAAGAGCCAAGAAATGCATCTTGAAGCAGAAGCCTGTCTGCCAAAGATACACTATAATAATAATAATAATAATAATAATAATAATAATAATAATAATAATAATAATAATAATAATACCAACAACAACAATAATAATAATTAATACAAATATGCATTTTTCCCCTTATACCCCCAAAAACAAATCACCAAGCCTGCCTTGTTCATACAATAAAATCTGAATTATTTTACTTTCACTGCACCATCCGTTTATTTTGACAGGAAAATCAGCTGATATCCCTTTAAAATCAATTAATCTGTTATGACAGTCTAGTGTTCTGGGGAT